>NC_044985.1:55160656-55460656 GCF_008728515.1 Papio anubis
ATGTGATGGGGAGGAGGATACAAGCCCGGAATCTGGGAGATTAGTCAATAGGTGGTAATAGGGCCACCAGATGTTTTTAGTTTTACGCTTCTTATGTCTTACCTGGGAACAGTTATTCTAATAGTTGGTCACCTCATTAAGCCAAAACATGAGGACAGAGTGGAGGAAGGATGCAAAATAATGTTTTTAAATAACATAGGTGAAATTATATTGCTTTGAAAATTTAAAATCCAACTTAAAATTGGTGCACAGTGGAAGCCTAAGGGTTCTTTCCTAAACGGAAATTCTTTGTGTCTTTTAGGAAAGTACTAAATTTAAGAATGTTTGGACAACTCATTCCAGGTCACCTATAGCCTATGAGAGAGGAAGAATATATTTTGACAATTATCGGCGCTGTGTCAGCAGGTAACTTTTTATTGATAATTTTGCTGTAATTCACCTCACTGTTGATCTTAACTAATTCGTATAGAACCACATGCCTACATTAGTGCCTAGTGAAATAAAATGAAAAAATGGGTCCAAAATAAGAGTAGGGAGTAAAAAATGCATGTAATTTTTAAATCTTGTTAAAGTTGCAGGTGTCATTTTTGTAAATACCAACTTAAAGCAAAACTTGGTCTAAACACCAATGTTAGACATTGGTGTTTCTACCCTTTAGGTAGTATTCAGAGTACTGTTTAGTATTTTATTCTACTTACACCACAGTCAAATTCAGTTGCCAACCAAATAATTAGATGCTGCTTTGGAGAATTGATGGATTGTGTTTTGGAAGTACTTGCCTTTTTTTTTTTTTTTAAGAGACATTTTTTCAAACAAAAGCCTAGCATTTAGAGATCCAAAATGTTTAACAGTCAACCTCATCCACAACTGTCCACCATGAGCGGGGAAGGAAAGCCACAATGTATCCCCATATGTTCATTACCCAGATTCAAAAACTATCAAGATTTGCCACATTTGCTTTACCTAACCCACTTTTCCTTTTGCATTACCTCTTTTTTTTTTTTTTTTTTTGAGACGGAGTCTCGCGCTGTGTCACCCAGGCTGGAGTGCAGTGGCGCGATCTCGGCTCACTGCAAGCTCCGCCTCCCAGGTTCAGGCCATTCTCCTGCCTCAGCCTCCGAGTAGCTGGGACTACAGGCGCCCGCCACCACGCCCGGCTAGTTTTTTTTTTTTTGTATTTTTAGTAGAGACGGGGTTTCACCATGTTAGCCAGGATGGTCTCGATCTCCTGACCTCGTGATCCGCCCGCCTCGGCCTCCCAAAGTGCTGGGATTACAGGCTTGAGCCACCGCGCCCGGCCTGCATTACCTCTTTTAAAGCATATTCTAAACATACATCAGTTTGCTTTTTTTTAAAAATGGGCATTTTCTTTTTAAAGGCTTTATTAGGATATAATTCACATACCATATTATTTACCCATTTAAAGTGTACATTTCAATAATTTTTAGTACATTCACCGATGCATGCAATCACCAGCACAGTTAATTGTAGAGCATTTTCATCACCTCAAAATAGAACCATGTACCTTTCAGCAATCACCTCAATACCACCATTACCCTCAGCCCTAAGCAACCACTAGTCTGTTTTCTGTCTGTAGATTCACCTATTCTGGACTTTTCATATAAATGGAGTCATATAATATGTGGTCTTTTGTGACTGGCTTTTTCCCTTTGCGTGTTTTCAAGGTTCATCCATGTTGTCACATGCATCAGAATTCCTTTATAAAGTTGAATAATAGTGCATTGTATCAGTTACCACATATTACTTATCCATTTATCAGTTGTTAGACATTGGTGTTTCTACCTTTTAGGTATTATAAATAATGCTGCTATAAACATTTCCACGTAAGTTTTTATGTGGGCATTTATTTTCAGTTCTGGATTATACCTAGGAATGGAATTGGTAGGTCATAAGGTTATATTGTAACTGCGTTTAATAGTTGGAAGAACTACCATACGCTTTTCTAAAGTGGTAGTACCATTTTATGTTCCCATAGGCAGTATATGAGGGTTCTGATTTTTCCACATTCTTGTCAACACTTGATGTGTGACACACAGCATCTCACTGTGGTTTTGATTCCATTTTCCTGATGACTAGTGATGTCAGGCATCTTTTCTTGTGCATGTTGGCCATTTGTATGTTATTCTTTGGAGAAATGTTTGGTTAGATATTTTGCCCATTTGTAAATTATTTTTTTTTTTTACAAAAATCCTTACATATTTTAGATACAAGTCCCTTATCAGATATATGATTTACAAATACTTTCTCCCATTGTGTAGATTGTCTTTTTACTTTCCTGATGTTATTGTTTGAAACACAGAGAGGTTAATTTTGTTTGTTTTTTTTTTTTGAGACAGTGTTTCACCCTTGTCGCCCAGGCTGGAGTGCGATGGTGTGATCTTGGGTCACTGCAGTCTCCACCTCCCGGGTTCAGGTGATTCCCTTGCCTCAGCCTCCCGAATAGCTGGGACTACAGGCATGTGCCACCAAGCCTGGCTGATTTTGTATTTTTAGTAGAGATTGAGTTTCTGCATTTGGTCAGGCTGGTCTTGAACTCCCAACTTCAGGAGATCCAGCCGCCTCAGCCTCCCAAAGTGGTGGGATTACAGGTGTGAGCCACTGCGCCCAGCCACAGAGAGGTTAATTTTGATGAAGTCCAATTTATCTAAATTTTTTTCATTACTCATGCTTTTGGTGTCATATCTAAGAATCCATTGCAAAATTTAAGGTTATGAAGATTTGCCCCTAGGTTTTTTTCTAAAGGGTTTATAGTTTTAGCTCATATTTAGGTGGTTGATCCCACTTGGAGTTAATTTTAGTATATGATATAAGGTAGGTATCCAACTCCATTTTTTTTAAACATGTGGCTGTACATTTGTCCCAGCACCATTTATTAGAAAGACTTTTCTTTCTTCACTGCAAGGCCTTGCCACGCTTGTCAAAAATCAGTTGACCATAGACACTTTTGGATTTATTTCTGGACATTCAAGTCTATTCCACTGATCTGTATGTCTGTCCTTATGTCAGTACCACATTGTCTTGATCACTGCTGCTGTGTTATTCTTTAAATGCTTAGTGGAATTAACCATTGAAAGCATCTGGGCTTGGCACTTTCTGTTTTGGTAGGTTATTCATTATTGATTACATTTCTTTAATAGATACAGACTTATTCAAGTTATCTAATTCTCCTTGAGTAAATTTTGATAGATTGTGTCTTTCGAGGAATTCATCTAAATTATCCAAACTTGTGAGCCTACACTTATTCATAATGTTTCTTTATTATTGTTTTAATGACCATGAGATCGGTAGTGATAACCACTCTTTAATTTCTCATATTAGTAATCAATTTTGTTGACCTTTTCAAAAAAACAGCTTTTGGTTTTGTTGATTTTCTCTATTGATTTTTGGTTTTCAATTTTACTACTTTCTGACTAATTTTTGTTATTTCTTTGCTTACTTTGGTTTTAATTTGCTCTTCTTGTACTAGTTTCCTAAGGGAGAAACTTAGGTTACTGATTTTAAGTCTTTCTCCTTTTCTGCATATGCACTTACTGCTATACCTTTTCCTCTAAGCGTTGTTTTTGTTGCATCCCACAAATGTTGATATGTTGTATATGCATTTTCATTTAGTTCAAAATATATTTAAATTTCTCCTGAGATTTCTTTGACCCGTGTGTTATTTAGATGTGTGTTGTTCACTCTCCAAATATATTGGGATTTTCCAGTTATCATTGTTTTATTGATTTGCGGTTTAATACCACTGTGACCTGAGAACATACTTTATATTAGTTCTAGTCTTTTAAATTTGTTAAGGTGTCTTTTATGGCTCAGAATGTGGTCTATCTTGGTGAATGTTTCATGTAAGCTTGAGAAGAACGTGTATTCTGCTGTCGTTAGATGAGCTACCGAGTTGACTGATGGTACCTTGCAGTTTAAGTATATGCGTAATTACTAACTTTCCGCCAGCTGGAGATGTTCATTACTGATGGGTGTTGAAATCTCTATCATAGTGAGTGGATTTATCTATTTCTCCTTGCATTTCTATCCGTGTTTGCCATATTGTGTTTTGATACTCTGTTGTTAGATGCATATATATTAAAGATTGTTATGCCTTCTTGGAGAATTGACACCTTTTTCATTATCTTATGCCCACTTAATCCCTGGTAATTTTCCTTGCCAAATTCGACTTTGTCTGAAATTAGTATAGCTACTCCAGCTTTCTTTTGTTTAGTGTTTGCACATTGTATCTTTTGCCATTACTTTACTTTTAATCTATCTGTGCCTTTTTTTTCCCCCCACCCCGCAAGGTGAGGATCTGACTGTGTCTCCCAGGCTGGAATGCAGTGGCACAATCATAGCTCACTGTAACCCTGAACTCCTGGACTAAAGTAGTCCGACCACCTCAGCCTCCCAAGTAGCTAGGACTATAGGCATGTGGCTATTTTTAAAACACTTTTTTTAGAGATAGGGGTCTCAGTCGTGCTGTGTTGCCCAGGCTGATCTCATACTCCTGACCTCAAGTAATCCTCCCACCTCAGCCTCTGCTGAGGATTACAGACATGAGCCACCAGAACACTTCAAGTATTTCACATCTCTCTCTCTACTTGCTCTTACGCTGTCTGAAGAGAAATCCAAGTTAATTCTTATTATTCCCCCTATGTAGTTAAGGTACTTTTTTTTAATCTGGCTTCTTTCAAGATTTTCTCTTCACTTTTGAATTTCTGCAGTTTGAATATGCTTCCCAGATTTGTGGCTTGGTGTCTGTCAGTTTTGGAAAATTCTCAGCCATTATTACTTCAAATACTTATTTTTCTCTCATTTTCTTCCTCCTGGTATTCCCATTATGTGGATGTTTTATACCTTCTCCAATTTTCCCATAGTACTTGAATATTCTGTTCTACTTTTTCTTTCTTTTTCCTCTTTTATTCCCCAGCTTGGGAAGTTTCTGTTGACCTATCTTTAAACTCACTGATTCTTTCCTTGGCTGCATACAGTCTACTGATGACTGTTAAAGGCATTCTTCATTTCTCTTATGGTGTTTTTTGATTTCTAGTATTTCTTTTTTTTCTTTTCTTTTTTTTCGAATTTTTATCTCTGCTTAATTTGCCCATCTTTTCTTGCATGGTGTCCACTTTTCCCATCCCTGATCCTGTTAATCAGCTATTTAATTAGTTTAGAAATGAGGTCTTGTGACCAGGTGCGGAGGCTCACACCTGTAATCTCACACTTTGGGAGGTCTAGGCAGGCAGATCACTTGAGGCTAGGAGTTCGAGACCAGCCTGGCCAACATGATGAAACCCCATCTGTACTAAAAAAACAAAAATTAGCTGGGCATCTGGCACATACCCATAATCCCAGCTACTCCAGAGGCCAAGGCAGAAGATTGCTTGAACCCGGGAGGTGGAGGTTGCAGTGAGTTGTGAATGCGTGCCCCTGCACTCCAGCCTGGATAACAGAGCGAGACTCAAAAAAGAAAACTCAAAAAAGAAAACCCAAAAAAACCCCAAACAAACAATAAAAAACAAGAAATGAGGCCTTGCTTTGTTGCCCAGGCTGGAGTGCAGTGGCTTTTCACAGGTATGATCATGGTGCACTGTAGCCCCAAACTCCTACACTCCAGTGATCCTCCTCCCTCAGCCTCTTTAGTATAGCTGGAACTACAGTCGCATATCATCGCACCTGGCTTAATCATAGTTATTTTAATTTCCTGGTCTGCTAATTCTAAAATCTCTGCCATATCTGAATCCAGTTCTGATTGTTTTGTTTCTTCAAACTTTTGTATTTTGCCTGTTAGCATGCCTTGTAATTTTTTTGGTTAAGGGCTATGTATGATATATTGGATAGGCCAGGCACAGTGGCTCACCCCTGTCATCCCAGCACTTTTGGAGGCCAAGGTCTGGGGATTGCTTGAGCCCAGGAGTTCGAGACCAGCCTAGGCAACATGGCAAAACTCCATCTCTACAAAAAATATCAACATTAGCTGGGCATGGTGGCACACACCTGTAGTCCCAGCTACCAGGGAGGATGAGGTGGGAGGATCGCTTGAGCCCGGGAGGTCAAGGCTGCACGAGCCATCAGCATGCCACTGTACTCCAGCCTGAGCAACAGAGCGAGACTCTGTCTCAAAAAAGAATTTACAAATTTAAGATATATTGGATTAAAAGAATTGAAGTAAATAGGCATTTAGAGTGAGATTTTGTGTTTATCTGAGTAGGAGTTTGGCTATGATTATTGTTTGTTGTAGTTGTGGGTATCGGAGATTAAAATTTCCTCTAGTGTCCTTATTTTTGTCTCCTGCATTGTTGGCTCCAGTGGCTTGTTCCTGGGCTTATGTTCCTGGAAAGCTGTGATTGTCAGTATCTACCTTTCTCTCCAGTTTTGGAGGCAGCAGTTTGTCCGGTGACCTCAATTCTCTGATGGATCTAGGAAGAATTACGGATTTTCAGATTGTTCAGCGTTTTTCGTCTTGTGTGGACAGACAGGAGCGGCACTTCCAGGCTGTTTTCATCTTGGACCAGAAACCAGAATTTAGAGAGAATAATCAGCTTTTGAGATTTGTTCTAACCCCAAGAGGGCTCTGTCCTGCTATCTTTTTCTGGTGATTTCTGGCAAATTAGCCAGCCTACAGTTTAGCCTATATCTCCAATTAGTCTACCAATCTCCTCCCATTTGCCTTTCATCACAAACTCCACAGGTTTTGTGAGTGCTCTTAGGCCTTAACTTCTCCACACTGTGTTGCAAATAAAGTTAGTTTTTCTGGAAAGAGCTGCAGAGCTATCTGTTTTATGGCCTGCTTCTCCCCTCCTGCACAGTTTTTGAGCTAAGGGTCTTTAGCTGGTTGTGGGAGTCAATGCCATGCTTCTCTCTGAGTGACTCCCCTACTTGAAGCTGAGCACTTGGAGTGGAGGAAACACTGGCCTCAGATCTTCTCAGCTTGTCTCTCTCTCAGTATAGGACCACTGTTTTCTAAGGAGGAATAAAGCCAATTAGGGCCTCAGTATCCTCAGCTGTGCTACATCCAAGGTAGCTCCTCCATCCCATGAATAGGGGCTGGGTGGAAGAAGGGAGCCCCACCTCTTGACTGTACTGACCCAGGACTCAGGCCCAGCAATAGGCAGCTGGGAACTGATGAGAAATGCTGTCATCCCACCCCTCCTGGGAAGATAGCCCTCTGAGTGGAAGCTTGGAATACAGGGAGCCTTGTCCTCTAGGCTGCACCAGTCTGGAGTGGAGTTTCCATCCTGCTGAGCTGGGATTGGGAAGGAAGGGACTATGTCCTGGTTCAGACACCACAGACTCACTATTCTTACTTAGCAGTAGGTTTTCTTGAATAAATGTTTCTTCATATGCCGTATGTCCCCAGGACCATTTGCAGAGACTTTAAAAGAGTTGTCCTTTTATGATTTTCACCAGTTTTGCCAAAGAGTTTGTCCACAGAGTTCTTCATGCCCTCATGCTAGAAGTGGAAATCTGGACATGTTCTTATCTTGTCATGTCATTATCACACGTAGGAAAATGAGCAACAATGACAGAAGTGATCATTTAATGTCAAGTTTAAAACTTCCATGATTTAGAGATACTTGCTTTAACTTAAAAAAAAATTAGAGTAAGTGGTGTTCATTAGTGTTCTAATGATTAAATATTATTGAGTTATTTAATGTCCAGGGGTGTTTTATCTACAGGTTATAATCGCATATGAAGTTGCCTTCATTCCTGTGAAACTGTTTGGTTTAAACTTTTGAATCAGTGAGAGAATGTCAAAGAGATATAATAAAATTATAGCCTGAAAATTGTTTCTCTTTCAACAGTAATTTAATTTCAAAGTTCATTTAAAGAAATGAAAAGGGGCCCGGTGTGGTGGCTTATGCCTGTAATCCCAGCACTTTGGGAGGCCAAGGCAGGCAGATCGCGAGGTCAGGAGTTCAAGACCAGCCTGACCAACATGGTAAAACCCTGTCTCTACTAAAAATACAAAATACAAATATTAGCTGGGTGTGGTGGCATGCACCTGTAATCCCAGCTACTCAGGAGGCTGAGACAGGAGAATCGGCTGAACCTGAGAAGCAGAGGTTGCAGTGAACCGAGATAGCGCCATTGCATTCCAGCCTGGGAGACAGAGTGAGACTCTGTCTCAAAAAGAAAAGTGCCAGGTGAAGTGGCTCACGCCTGTAATCCCAACAGTTCGGGAGGCTGAGGCAGGTGAATTACTTGAGTCCAGGAGTTCAAGACCATCCTGGGCAACATGGCAAAATCCTGCCTCTACAAAAAATATAAAAATTAGCCAAGCATAGTAGCATGAGCCTGTAGTCCCAGTTACTTGGGAGGCTGAGGCAGGACGATTACATGAGCCTGGGAGGTGGAGGTTGAAGTGAGCTAAGATCATGCCACTGCACTCCAGTCTGGACAACAGAGCGAGAGACTGTCTCAAAAAAAAAAAAAAAAAAAGGAAAGAAACAAAATTAAACATTTATGATCACATCTCAACTAATCAGAGAAGTATGAATTAAAAGAGACTATTTTTCACATCAAAGATATAGCATTCAATATTAGCAGAAGTATAAACTTAACGTTTCTGAAAAGTAATTTGGGAATAAAGAAAAAGCCATAAAGGTTTTTTTGTTGGTGGTGGGTTTTTTTTGTTTTTTGTTTTTTGTTTTTTGTTTTGTGAGACGGAGTCTCGCTCTGTCGCCCAGGCTGGAGTGCAGTGGCCGGATCTCAGCTCACTGCAAGCTCCGCCTCCCAGGTTTATGCCGTTCTCCTGCCTCAGCCTCCGGAGTAGCTGGGACTACAGGCGCCCGCCACCTCGCCCGGCTAGTTTTTTGTATTTTTTAGTAGAGATGGGGTTTCACCATGTTAGCCAGGATGGTCTCGATCTCATGACCTCGTGATCCACCTGTCTCGGCCTCCCAAAGTGCTGGGATTACAGGCTTAAGCCACCGCGCCCAGCCCTGTTTTTTTTTAATCTACTAGTTTTCATCCTAAAATAATGGGACCCTTTTTATCCAGTAATTTTCATTTTAAATATCAGAACAATAGTTTTTGATCTTGATGGAATTCAGATATTCTTAGTAAATATTCAGAGGTAAAGAAAGAATTTAATATGAAACAGCTTTGGAAAACAATGTGCAGGTACATATATGTATGTAAATCAGAAGGAAATGAACCAAAATGTTAATAAGGATTATTTTTGGCAGTTTTATAGTATTGTAAACTGTGTTAATCTTGTTATATTTTTAAGATTTTTTTTCTATGAATTATGTGATCAGAAAAAATACTAACATTTAGTTAAGAAGAGGAAAGCAAATGTGCCTTGATATTTCAAATCTCTGAATAAAAATAGTCTCGCAAACCTGAACAAATACTGTCTTGGTTATCAAGAATAATAATCATTTATTTTTGTTTTTTCCCAGTGTTGCATCTGAGCCAAGAAAACTTTATGAAATGCCAAAATGTTCCAAATCAGAAAAAATAGAGGATGCTTTATTATGGGAATGCCCAGTGGTAAGATTTGTTTTTAGAGCATTTGTTTAGAAAGCAGTTTTAGCCTAGAAGAACTGGTTATTATTAACATACTGCATAAAAGAATACAACTTAAATATCATAGTGACTCTTGCATTTTTAAAGCAATCAAGATGAGATATATCTTTTATTTTCCTCATGAAATAATTTCTGTATTAAAAGTACTAATATTATGAATGTGTTTTTAAAATTAGAATTTTTTTAGATCCTGAAAACTAGAAAGTTATAATCGATTAAAAGTTATATAAGCAGCATAAGCTTATGTATAATTATCTTAGCGTTTAAGAGATCATTCCACTCAATATACTGAAACAATAACAAAGTATTTAGATCAACAGTTATTTTACATGAATGTTGTTAGGAAAATAATAAAGATAAAATAATAGGATAAGCTCATTTTCATAAGACTAGCTTTGCCTGGGTGTATGTTTTTCAGAACACTGTTTTCATGGAATATTAACAGGTGCCAGAGGAATTAGGGAGAATTGGGCTGTGAAAAACTAAGTTTGGGACATACTGAGTTTGAGAACTTAAACATGTTTATTGATAGAATTACTTCTCAGAGCCTTTAATAATAATAATACAATAATACTAATAGGTATGATGATTGTCAAGCCATTTCCCCAAATTCTTTTGATCCTAGAACTTCCTTGTTTGAGGAATATTTCTAAATACAGGTTGAGCATCCCTAATCTGAAAATCTGAAATCCAACATGCTCCAAAATTCAAAACTTTTTGAATGCCGACATGATGCCACAAGTGGAAAATTTTACACCTGACCTCATGTGACAGGCACAAAATTTAAAATATTATGTAAAATTATCTTCAGGCTACATGTATAAGATATATATGAAACATAAATGAATTTTGTATTTAGACTTGGGTCCCATCCCCAAGATACCTCGTTATGTATATGCAAATATCCCGAAATCCAAAGAAATTCAAATCTGAAACACTTCTGGTCCCAAGTGTTTCAGTAGGAAAAGGGATAATCGACCTGTATTTGTTTTCTATAGGATCAGTGCTTATTCTAAGAAATGCACTTAGGAAATACTACAACAGATTAATCAGGTCTTTGAATCTGGTTGGTTGTCCTTGAGGAAAAATGGAACTCATAATATGTGACCAAAAATAATTTTTAAAGGATAAGAGGCTATACGCTAAATTTACTGTTAATGTTTTTTTCAGGCTATCATTTTTACATAAAGTTTTAGTTTTCTGGGGCTGCTGCTTTTTCTCTGAATACTTATGGTCTGTTTATTGAAGGCTCCTATTTAAAAATTAGAAAGCTTTTAAACCTATATTTTCTTCTTCAACTCCTTATTGAAAGCTGAAAATAACTGTCATGCCTTTAGCAATTTAAAGCTTTTTGATCCATTTTCATTGGGGAGTATGGGGGAAGATGACAGATTTCTTAATTGAGAAAGTTTTTAATACCCTATTATAAAACACCAAAAATTTAGTAACCTAATTCCTATTCTCACCGTTTTTTGTTTGTTTGTTTGTTTGTTTTGAGATGGTCTCCCTTTGTTGCCCAGGCTGGAGTACAGTGGCATGATCTCGGCTCACTGCAACCTCCGCCTCCCAGGTTCAAGCAATTCTCCTGCCTCAGCCTCCCAAATAGCTAGGACTACAGGCACCCACCACCATGCCCCGCTGATTTTTGTATTTTTATAGAGACGGGGTTTCGCCACGTTGGCCAGGCTGGTCTTGAACTCCTGACCTCTCGTGATCCGCCCGCCTCGAACTCCCAAAGTTCTGAGATTACAGGCATGAGCCACCATGCCCGGCCCCTATTCTCACTTATTTTTAAACATTTTATTCTCATTTCAACTGCAGCAAGATTTTCCCTTAAGAAAAACCAGGAAGCATATTGAATTGTTAACACACTGATATGAAACTACTTTTAAGTTAGTGTCCATCTTTTCCAAGACTCTGTGAATTACAACTTTTTGTTTAAGAACGTAGTTCAAACATATTATATTTGCTGTTTCAAATTATTTTGATAGGCAAGATATAAATAGTATATTTTTTAAAACTTAAAATTAAAAAAAAATTTTTTTTTAAAACAAGGTCTCACTCTGTTGCCTAAGCTGGAGTCCAGTGGCACGATCACAGCTCACTGCAGCCTCTACCTCCTGGGCTCAAGTGACTCTTCCACTTGTGCCTCCTGAGTAACTGGGACTACAGGTGTGCACCACCAAACCCAGCTAATTTTTGTATTTTTTGTAGAGGTGGGGTTTTGTCATGTTGCCTAGGCTGGTCTTGAACTCCTGGGCTCAAGTGATCTGCCTGCCTTGGCCTCCCAAAGTGCTGGCATTACAAGTGTGAGCCACCATGCTCAGCCAAAAACTTTTAAATCTCCATGAAACAACATTTAGATAAGACATTGTAAAATAAATGCATGTATATCATTGCCTTGAATCCAGTGTAAGACTTCAAGGGTTAATAAACTTAAAAAAAAAAAAAAAAAAGAACTAGCACACAAACAAAAACTATTTTTTTCCTTAACATTTGAAAGGCAAGACATTTTTAGGGAGCATATATAAAATAACTATGTCTTCATTTTTTTCTGTTTACTTTTTGGCCTACGCAGATACTAGATTAATTTCAGCTTCTCTTTTCTTTCTCTCTTTCTTTTTTTCTTTTTCTTTTTTTTTTTTTTTGAGATGGAGTCTAGCTCTGTCACCAGGCTGGAGTGCAATGGCACCATCTCGGCTCACTGCAACCTCCACCTCCCGGGTTCAAGCGATTCTCCTGCCTCAGCCTCCCAAGTAGCTGGGATTACAGGCACGCACCGCCACGCCCAGCTGATTTCTGTGTTTTTTATGGTAGAGATGGGGTTTCACCATGTTGGCCAGGCTGGTCTCCATCTCTTGACCTCATGATCCGGCCACCTCAGCCTCCCAAAGTGCTGGGATTACAGGCGTGAGCCACCGCACCTGGCTGCTGCTTTTTTCTTTCTTAACCAGAAACAGTGTCTACTTAGTTGCCCAGGCTGATACTGAACTCCTGGGCTCAAGTAATCCTTCTGCCTCACTCTCTCAAAGTGCTGGGATTACAGGTGGGGACCACAACGTGCTTTTAGTCTACAAATTAAAGTAGAAAACTTTGCTTCTCTTTTTCTTCCTGCCTTAGACTTCCACCTTGTGGTGGCTCCTCAGTGACAGGAGTGCCCATGCAGCTATCCTCTCCCTTTTCTAGGGTAATTCATTGGTGACACAGGTCATCTTTCAAACCAGGTCCATTTTCTGTACTCTGGCTGTCTTCATTGGTTTCTAGCTTTTCATTTGAGCTTAGGTCAGAACCACAGTGAATAATGGAGTAATTTGCATTTTGCCAGTTTTAACTTCCATCTAAAGGAAACAAGTCTTGTGGTAAAGGAAAAGGGGGCAATATGAATGTCTATTCCAGCAGGGAACACTTTTTTTTTTGAGACAGGCTTTCTGTCATCCAGGCTGGAGCACAGTGGCACAGTCATCACTCACTGCAGCCTTGACCTCCCAGCCTCAAGTGATCTTCTTGCCTCAGTCTCCCGAGTAGTTGGGACTCTGGGCAGTCACCCCCATGCTAATAGCAGAGGACTCTTAATCGCTGTGATATACATGATTTTAAGAGCTAGTTATTATTGTTATTGTTATCACAGAAGTAGCATCATCATTATTCGTCTACTGTTATTATGACTAACATTTGTGAATACTTAATAAAATAATAACTAATACATAATAATAAATTATTTCAGGCCATGTTTAAGTGCTTTATGTGAATAAACTCAATAAGTGATGATGAAAATAATTTCCCACAATCCTATCTTTCCTTGTCTTAATTCTCTATTTGGGCATTTAATCTTTCTTTTGTGGTTTATTTATTTGGCTATTTGAATATTTAGCTATTTTCTTTGGACATTGATTACTGCAAATTGTTCATGGCCAAGCAATTTCATTTTTATATCTCATTTTTTTATTTTTTAGGGAGATATACTTCCCAATTCATCAGATTATAAGTCCTCACTCATAGCACTGACTGCTCATAATTGGCTACTTCGTATATCAGCAACTACGGGAAAAATCCTTGAGAAAATATATCTTGCACCTTATTGCAAATTCAGGTATTTACTATGAGTTTATTATTCAAGATTTTATTTTACTGTAATCCCAGCACTTTGGGAGGCCGAGACGGGCGGATCACAAGGTCAAGAGATCGAGATCATCCTGGCTAACACGGTGAAACCCCTTCTGTACTAAAAAATACAAAAAACTAGCCGGGCGAGGTGGCAGGCGCCTGTAGTCCCAGCTACTCGGGAGGCTGAGGCAGGAGAATGGCGTGGACCCAGGAGGCGGAGCTTGCAGTGAGCTGAGATCCGGCCACTGCACTCCAGCCTGGGTGACAGAGCGAGACTCCGTCTCAAAAAAAAAAAAAAAAAAAGGTTTTATTTTAAAAATTTGAAACCTGTGGCCCAGGAAATTTCAAGCCTTTTTTCCCCCGTCAGTTTTCTAGTCCATAACCAGATCTCAATTAATAAACCTATTTTTTTTTCTCCCCTCATGACTACATTTAGAGGTCTGAGTAGAGACCCTCTATCATTTATCTTTTTTTTTTTTCTTTTTTGAGACAAGGTCTTACTCTGTCTCCCAGGCTGGAGTGCAGTGGCCTAATCTCTGCTTACTGCAACCTCCACCTACTGGGTTCAAGCGATTCTCCTGCCTCAGCCTCCTGAGTAGCTGGGATTATGAGTGTGTACCACCACGCCCAGCTACTTTTTGTATTTTTGGTAGAGATGAGGTTTCCCTATGTTGGCCAGGCTGGTCTCAAACTCCCAACCTCAAGTAATCCACCCACCTCAGCCTCCTAAAGTTCTGGGATTACAGATATGAGCCATTGCACCCAGTTGTCATTTATCTTTGTATCCCTAATAAGTAACTAACCTGTAGTAGTTTAAATAAGCTTTAAAAAAAATTCCCTGTATTCTACAAATAGTATTTTCTATGTAAGATGCACTTTATGGTAGATTTTCCTGAAGGCTAGTCTGTTTCAGTTAAATTGTCTGCTGTATACAATCTAAGAACTGTTATTTTAACCACTAGTTTTATAAATTAGATGTAAATGTTTGGAGTGAATATGTTCATGGGATGTGTGAAAATAACATTTTTAGTGCTTTTTATAACTTCCATTTTAAAGTAGAAATGATTATTTTGTTTCCTAAGTTTTGAATACTCTTAGATCGAAAACAATTTTAATTCACCAATGCTCTAGAAAGATTAAAATTATGTATATATTTAAATAGGGATATGTCCATATAGGGATATAGAGGAAATTATTTTAGCTATTTATTTTTCAAAATAGATCACTTTGCTTTTATAATTTAGATAACTAAAAAATAGTTTACTTATAAAATATAATATTTTGATTTTAAGTATAAGGAAACTGACCCAAATAAATAAACTTCTCTTCATTCTTTTAAAAGATACTTGAGCTGGGACACTCCTCAAGAAGTCATTGCAGTTAAGTCAGCTCAGAACAGAGGCTCAGCAGTGGCCCGGCAGGTATACATTTTTAAACATTCAATAAAATGTAGAATTTTTTTCATAGGAATTTGTCTGCAGATTTGTTATGAAAAATCTAATGATCTTTTATTTCTGAAGCATGCTATAAAAGATAAGATTCATGGCAACCTGGATGGATTTGGAGACCATTATTCTAAGTGAGGTAATTAAGAAATGGAAAACCAGACGTTGTATTTTCTTATAAGTGAGAGCTAAGCTATGAGGATGCAAAGGCATAAGAATGATACAATTTACTTTGGAGACTCGGGGTGAAAGGGTGGGAGGTGGGTGAGGGATGAAACACTACACATTGGGTATAGCATATACCACTCTGGTGATATGTGCACCAAAATCTGACAAATCACCACTAAGGAACTTATTCATGTAACCCAACACCACCTGTTCCTCAAAAACCTATTGAAATAAAATAATAATAAAAATATTTTAAAAAAGAAAAGTTGATAGGTAGATTTTTTTTCCTGAAGCGTGCTATTTAAAAAGATTTTTCTCTCTTTCTCAAAGAATTATCCAGGATTTACTAAATTTTATAAAGTCTGGAAATTTATATCAAGAAACTTTTTGTTTTTATTGGTGACTTATGGGGAAATACTATGGAAAGCATTTATTGAGCACTTAAAAAATAGATATAGACTGCTTTTAGAGGTTTTCTGTTTCTTTGTACACCAGGACATCTAGAAAAATACTTATTTTCTGTCTCATCTTGGCAGAGTCTGTTGTAGTTCTTTCTCATTTTTAATTTGAACTACTTCAGCTTTTTCTCACTAGTGTCCTTGATTGCAAAACAGGCAGGCACTGATCTGAGTTCTTTACCTGTATTTACTAATTTAATCTTCAGCACACTCCTTTCAGTAGATACTTTCATCATCCCATTTTACAGATGAGGATTCTGAGCCCCAGAGAGGCTAAGTAACTTATCCGACATCATAGTGTTGGTAAGTGGTAGAACCTAGGCTCAAACTCAGGCAGTTTAGCTCTAGAGTCCCTGCTCTTATGCACTATAGCATGCTGCCCCTTCTTGAAATTTCTGTAATTTGAACTGGCAGGTGAAGTTTATATATAATTCTAGCATAAAAAAAAATTAAGTAGTTCCTCTTATTTTACCTTATTTGGATAACTACATCAAGCATTTCCTTGTTAACCCTCCAGTGTATTCCCATACACGCTGGGTCTGTGAACTCTGCTTTTCATTCCTTTCTCATCTCTCTTGTCTACTTTTTCTGTATCCCCCTGAAGCCAAGCAAACTATTTGTTGGCTACTTCTACTTACTTTTTATCATGGTTATTTAAATGTTTTCCTAGCCTTTACTAATCCTGCCCAGTCACATTAATAACTTAACTGCATGCCTTTTATTGGAATCTCCTTACCCTTTTCCTGATTTATTTAGTATGACGTATAAGAAAGAGAAATGTTGTCTCTCTCTTAGTAATACTCCTCTCTTTATACTCTTACTCACTACCTTGATTTTACTTGGTAAAGGAAAATTCAGAAAAGTGGGATAGTATAACAAAGTAGCAAAACAGTTTGCTACTTTGAGAATTCTAAAGTGTCTTTTTAATAATTTAAATTGCTAAAGAGCAAGAATTTTTGTTTAGTTTTGTTTTGAGATGGAGTCTTGCTTTGTTGCCAGGCTAGAGTGTAGTGGCAAGATCTCAGCTCACTGCATCCTCCGCCTCCTGGGTTCAAGCAATTCTCCTACCTCAGCCTCCTGAGTAGCTGGGACTACAGGTGTGCACCACCACTAAATTAGCCCAGCTAATTTTTGCATTTTTAGTAGAAATGGGATTTCACCATGTTGGCCAGGATGGTCTTGATCTCTTGACCTCGTGATCTGCCCGTCTCGGCCTCCCAAAGTGCTGGGATTTACAGGCGTGAGCCACCGCGCCCGGCCAAGAATTTTTTAAGTTTAATTCTATACATTATCATATATTAATGTTTTACGTTTACCATCACCTGATAATGTTAATAAAAGTCTTGTCAGTATTTCGTATTCCGGACTGTTTTCCTACAGTCTCCAGCCAACAAGTAGTAGCTCTTAGTTGGGGTATATAAACTGTACTTTTCCTTTGGGTTTAAGGAACACAGAAGGAGCCTGATTTACCTTGAAGATACTAGTTTAATAAAAACTTATCCCTTTCAAAGGGAGAGTCTTTTGGGCTTTAAACATTACAATCTTTTTTGTCATTTGTTTTCTAACTTTTAGTTATAGCAGTTTTGATTGGTGGTTCCAGCCTTAAAAGTTCTATTGAAGTAGAGACTGGCTGTGATGGGGCAGACAGCTTTGCCTAACACAAATTTAAGAAATTTCCTTCAAAACTGTATTGGAGAAGTACTACAGATTGTTTTACATTTCATAGTGGCAAGAAATTGATTGGACTTTGTTCTTCAAATCAAGGGGGCTATCCTTTTCAAGCAGAAAAGTCACTCAAGCTTTCATTGATGATATTATTTCTCATTTCCTGTAGAGGAGTCAGCACAACACTACTTTCATTATATATTTATTTATTTATTTAGAGACAGCCTGTCTGGATGCCCAGGCTGGAGTGCAATGGCTTGATCAGAGTTCACTGCAGCTTCAAACTGCTGGGCTGAAGTGCTCCTCTCATGTCAGCCTCCTGAGTAGCTGGGACTACAGGCATGCGCCACCATGTCTGGCTAATTTTTTTATTTTTTGTAGAAACGAGGTCTCACTGTGTTGGCCAGGCTGGTCTCAAACTCCTGGCCTCAAGCGATCCTCCTGCCTTAGTCTCCCAAATGGCTGGGATTACAGGCATGAGCTACCTGATCCAGCAACTTTCAAATGATATGAGCATAATAACTACATATCTTTTTATTAGGTTCTTTATTGTTCAAACTCCAATTCAAAATATAAATGCATGGTATTTTATTGCTAAGAAATGTTTACTTCTATGGATTTTTGTCTGTATATATGCACATGTGTGTATCTGAAGGGCTGAAGCTTTAGTGGACATGTTTTGAATATGTTGCCTTCCTGTTTAAGTAACTTTGCAATCTAGATAGATGGATGTTTTCATAATATGAAAACGTCTGCATAACGAACAGATGGATTTTTTCAACTAATGAAAACAGAGTGTTTCTGGAAGCACTTTTGAGAGCTGCGTGTAATTTTAGTCTTTCCTTCTAGGCAGGCATTCAACAACCTGTTTTGCTGTACCTTGCAGTGTTCCGAGTTCTACCTTTTTCACTTGTAGGGATTCTAGAGATCAATAAAAAGGTAAGAACTCATTTCTTATTTAATTGCAATATTTTATTGACAATAAGAGTAATGTCATTTAATTATTTATGAGATATTTGATTGGAAATGCTCCCCTCACTATAAAAAAGTTCACTAACCTGGTTTATATTGTAACAAAACACATGAGAACATTTGCTTAATATCCCTTCATCTTTCTGCATGTTTTTATGCCTCTCAAGTGGATCATATTGGATACCTGTGGTTATTAACAAACTACTATGTTATGAAATTACAGAATGAGTAAGGTATTTTTTTTTTCAGAGGGAACATTCCAAAGCTTGTTAAAAAGATCATTAAAGGAGGTGAAAAGTTGCAACAAAATATTTCATTTTAATTGCAAGGTATAGGTCTAAAACTCGCTTTATGATATATAACAAGCCTTGTATTTAAATATGTAAATTTTCCAATTCATTCAGTTTTGGGTTTTATTGTTGTTCCCATTTGTTCTTGACTTGTGGATCGGTTACATGGGAGGAAAGAAGGAACAAATTTCCTTTGAGTAAAAGAATGAATAGGATTCTACTTAAAAAAAAAGTTAGTGTTGGTGAATAGTTATTTATTGAGCTCCTCTATTACTCTTTAATTCAGTACCTGAAGTATTGTAGAGGACTGTATCTTGAGGATCTACTGATCTTTATAAGCAAACAAGATGAATGTATTAAAATTTTACATTATGTAAGCATTATATACTAAACTGTGTAATGGCTAAAGAGTAATACTAGTTACCATTTATTGCTTATTTTGTGCCATGCACTTTGAATATTTTACAACATTGTAACGTACATATGTAATTAAGAAGTTAAGCAGCAGTCCCAGCTACTCAGAAGGCTGAGGCAGAAGAATGGTTTGAGCCCAGGAATTCAAGGCTTTGATGAATTATGATCGCACCACTACACTCCAGCCTGGGTGACAGAGTGAGACTCTGTCTCTAAAAAAATTAAAATAAAAAATAAAAAGCAGCTACCTAAATCCTAAAGGTGGCAAGTAGAGGAGTTAGAATTAAAATAGATTGGCTACTTTATTATAGCAGTCATTATTATTATTTTTTTTTTTGAGACAGTCTTGCTCTGTCACCCAGGCTGCAGTGCAGTGGTGTGATCTCCGCTCACTGCAGTCTCTGCCTCCTGGGTTCATGCCATTCTCCTACCTCAGCCTCCTGAGTAGCTGGGACTACAGGCGCCCGCCACCACAACTGGCTAATTTTTTGTATTTTTAGTAGAGACGGGGTTTCACCGTGTTAGCCAGGATGGTCTCGATCACCTTACTTTGTGATCTGCCTGCCTCAGCCTCCCAAAGTGCTGGGATTACAGGCATAAGCCACCACGCCTAGCCAGCACTCATTATTTTAAAATATGTTTGAATTGGCTTGGTGCAGTGGCTCACACCTGTAATTTCAGCACTTTGGGAGGCTGAGGCAGGCTGTGTCACTTGAGGTTAGGAGTTCGATACCAGCCTGGCCAACATGGTGAAGCCCTGTCTCTACTAAAAATACAAAAATTAGCCAGGGGTGGTGGTGCATGCCTGTAGTCCCAGCTACTCAGGAGGCTGAGGCAGGAGAATTGCTTGAACATAGGAGGTGGATGTTGCAGTGAGCTGGGATTGCACCTCTGCACTTCAACTTGGGCAACAGAGCAAAACTCCATTTCAAAAAAAAAAAAAAAAAAAGTTTGAATTACACAAGTCCTCTTTTTCTTCTTTTACTTTTCCTTTCTTTTTTTTAAAGCTTTTCTTCATATTTTTTCATTTTTTTTTTAACTTTTAAGTTCAGAGGTACATGTGCATTATGTGCAGGTTTGTTACATAAATATGTGTCATGGGGGTTTGTTGTACAGATTATTTTATTCCTCAGGTTTAAAATATTATTCCTCAGGTTTAAGCCTAGTATCCATTAGTTATTTTTCCTGATCCTCTCCCTCCTCCCACCCTCCACCCTCCGATACGCCTGAGTATGTGTTGTTCCCCTCTGTGTGTCCATGTGTTCTCATCATTCCATGTGTTCTCATCATTTAGCTCCCACTTACAAGCAAGAACATGGAGTATTTGGTTTTCTGTTGCTGTGTCAGTTTGCTAAGGTTAATGGCCTCCAGCTCCATCCATGTCCCTGCAAAGGACATGATCTTGTTCTTTTTGTGGGTACATAGTATTCCCTGGTATATATGTACAACATTTTCATTACCCAGTCTATCACTGATGGACATTTAGGTTGGTTCCATGTCTTTGCTCTTGTGAGTATTGCTGCAGTAAACGTATATGTGCATGTGTCTTTTATATTTATAATAGAAGGATTTATATACCTTTGGGTGTATACCCAGTAATGGGATTGCTGGGTTAAATGGTATTTCTGTCTTTAGGTCTTTGGGGAACCACCACACTGTCTTCCATAATGGTCAGACTAATTTCCATTGTCACAAACAGTGTATAAGTGTTTCTTTTTCTCCATAACCTTGCCAGCATCTGTTGTTTTTTGACTTTTTAATAATATCCATTCTGACTGGCATGAGATGATACCTCATTGTAGTTTTGATTTGTATTTCTCTAATGATCAGTGATGTTGAGCTTTTTTTCATGTGTTTGTTGGCCACATTTATGTCCTCTTTTGAGAAGTATCTGTTCATGTCCTTTGCCCACTTTTTACTGGGTTTTTTTTTTTTTTCTTGTAAATTTGTTGAAGTTCCTTGTAGATTCTGGATATTAGACCTTTGTCAGATGCATAGATTGCAAAAATGTTCTTCCATACTGTAGGTTGTCTGTTTACTCTGTTGATGGTTTATTTTGCTGTGCAGAAGCTCTTTAGTTTAAATAAATCCCATTTGTCAATTTTTGCTTTTGTTGCAATTGCTTTTGGTATTTTCATCATGAAATCTTTGCCCATGCCTATGTCCAGAATGGTATTGCCTAGGTTATCTTCCAGGATTTTTATAGTTTTGGGTTTTACATTTAAGTCTTTAATCCATCTTGAGTTAGTTTTTGTATATGGTGTAAGGAAAGGGTCCAGTTTCAATTTTCTGCATATGGCTAGCCAGTTATCCTGGCACCATAGGGAATCCTTTCCCCATTGCTTGTTTTTGTCAAGTTTGTCGAAGATCAGATGGTTATAGGTGTGCAGTTTTACTAATATTTTGGGTTCTCTATTCTGTTGCATTAGTCTATGTTTCTGTTCTTGTACCGGTACCATGCTGTTTTGGTCACTGTAACCCTGTAGTATAGTTTGAAGTCAGGTAGCCTGATGTTTCTAGCTTTGTTCTTTTTGCTTAGGATTGCCTTGGCTAATTCAGGCTCTGTTTTGGTTCCATATGAATTCTAAAATAGTTTTTTCTAGTTCTGTGAAGAACATCAATGGTAGTTTAAGGGAATAGCATTGAATATATAAATTGCTTAGGGCAATATGGCCATTTTAATGCTATTGATTCGTCCTAACAATGAACACGGATGTTTTTCCATTTTTTTGTGTCATCTTTGTAGATCTCCTTCTAGAGATCTTTTACTTCCTCTGTTAGCTATATTCCTAGGTATTTTTTTCTTTCTGTGGCAACTGTGAATGGGAGTTTGTTCATTATTTAACTCTCAGCTTGACTGTTGTTGTTGTACAGGAATGCTAGCAATTTTTGCACATTGATTTTGTATCCTGAGATTTTGCTGATGTTGCTTATCAGTTTAAGAAGCTTTTGGATGAGACAATGGGGTTTTCTAGATACAGGATCATGTCGTATGAAAAGAGGAATAGTTTGACTTCCTTTCTTCCTATTTGAATCCCTTTTATTTGTTTCTCTTGCCTGGTGGCTCTGGCCAGAATTTCCAATACACTGTTGAATAGGAATGGTGAGAGTGGACATCCTTGTCTTATGCTGGTTTTCAAGGGGAGTGACAAATTGTCTTTTTCTCAAAGTGGGAAACTAGGATCAGTGAATTAAAAAGTCATGAACTAGTCAATGTCAGAGTAAACAATACTTATCCTTCTAAGAGATGACAAAAAATACAACTCTTAATTGTTCTCTCTGTGCTTGTAGATTAAGTAATTATGTATGCTTATTACAGTCTACAACAGAAATGAACATGTGGCAAAGTCATAAACTGTATTTATTCCTGTATGTCCAAGGTAATTGGACATCTTCCTCTATTCCTGTATTTCCAAGGTAATCGAACAAGGACATCTTCATTTAAATAGTTTGTTTTTGATTAAGCTGGTGAATTGTATAAAAATAAGAATAACAGAAAAATATGCAATCAGAGAGATTTGGTTTTAAATATTGTTACTTGGGATTGAAGAACATCTTTCACTTACCATGCATGAAAAACTATCCAGGGGCTCGGCACCTCTAATTAACTAAACATTTGTCTCTTTATAAAGAACATTTTAGCATAAAGAATGGATCCTTGGAAGAGTATGAATAGTAGATTAAATATTCATTTAGAACGACATGGCCTTGGTGTATGCCAGTGTCTGTGAGAAATGGGATTTGTTATTAATAGCTGTTGACAATGCTATGAAGCAAATGAATGCTGGTGCATTATTCTGAGGGATATGTGCCGCTCTTTCATTAGTGCTCCAGTATGAGAATCCAGTGGCTCACTGCTCACCCCTAATAACACCCTAGCCTCAAGGTGATAAATTATAATTAGGAAAGTGTTATAGTAGCGACATAAATATTAAGCAAGAGTACAGACCACTGTGAACATTCAGAGGATTGGACTTCCAGTCTTTTCTCAGGTGATATCTGTCTTCCCCCCCAACAGATTTTTGGGAACGTTACAGATGCTACCTTGTCTCATGGAATACTGATTGTGATGTACAGCTCAGGACTGGTCAGACTCTATAGCTTCCAAACCATCGCTGAACAGGTAGAGAAAACTGAAATTTGTCATATTACTATTAGCATGATGTTTTGACTAAAGTATGATTTTTTTTTTTTAGTGAGATGCTTTTAGAGTAAGGCACTTGTGTAGATTTTGACTCTAAAAAACTGTAGAAAGGTAGAAAGACAAGTAACCTTTAAAGCAGGGGTGGGGAAGATAAACAGAAAGGCCGTTGGAAAAAGACATTTTCTTTGTCATATACATGTGAATTTTATTTTTGTTCTCTCCAGATATCAAAAAAATAGGTGCTAAAGCCACCATTTTTGTTTTGTTTTGTTTTTAGTTCATGCAACAGAAACTTGACTTAGGGTGTGCATGCAGATGGGGTGGGACTACTGGAACTGTAGGAGAGGCTCCTTTTGGCATTCCTTGTAATATTAAAATCACAGGTATGGCTACTCTATAGTATTTTTTCACCTTAAAAAAATAAGTGGTCATATACATAGTTACTAATTATAGTCATCCAAGTGTTTTTCTCATTTATTTAAAAAACTCAATTCATTTTACTCCTATACATCATATACCTTGCTATTTAATAACAAATAAGTGTCGAGGAAAATCTATCAGTTATTCATTGAAACGAAGGCCTGGGGATGCTGAGCCTTGCTTGGCCAGAGACCTTTAGCAATTCACTTTACTTTTCTGATCCTTGATTTCCTTATCTGCAAACTGAATTGCAGCAAATGATACCATCTTAGCTCTCTTACAATTTAATATTTTACAGTTCGATGAAATTTACCCCCTCTCTAAGAAAGGTGTTTTCCAAGAAAAAATTATTACCGTGTCATCTGAACATAGAGCTTAGACACAGACAGAACTTCCCAGTATATTTAAAGAGTACCAAAGCACAAAAAAGAAAATTATATACAATTCTATAAATATAGTAAAAATGTTCTATATTTAACTTGCTTATCAAATTCGGTTGTTAGAAAAGTAATTAACTGGCCGGACGCAGTGGCTCATGCCTGTAATCCCGGCACTTTGGGAGGCTGAGGCAGGCAGATCACCTGAGGTTAGGAGTTCGAGACCAGCCTGACCAATGTGGAGAAACCCTGTCTCTACTAAAAATACAAATTAGCCGGGCGTAGTGGTGCATGCCTGTAATCCCAGCTACTCGCAAGGGATGCTGAGGCGGGAGAATTGCTTGAACCTGGGAGGTAGAGGTTGTGATGAGCTGAGATCATGCCATTGCACTCCAGCCTAGGCAACAAGAGCGAAACTCCATCTCAAAAAAAAGAAAAGAAATCAACTATTACTCAAATTCAGTAGTAGTACATTAAAAGAAATCATGACTGTTCAGAGTTCATATCAGGAATCCAAGGATGGTTTAATGTTTACAAATTTAGTAGCTATAAAGAGCACATGAGTAAACTAAAAGAGAAAGTATATTTTTATTATTCTAATATCTGTTTATCTTAATTCTTGTTCATTAAGAGTCATTCCTTATCATGTTGAAGACATTCCTCTTATTTATAATCAACCAATAAGCATTATATTTTTAGGTGAAATGCGAAAAGATTTTCTAATATAGACAGAATAAGATAAGAATTTTTTCTATCATTTTCTTTAACATTGTATTAGTAATAGACCAAGGAACAGAAATGAAAGATGTCATTGTTCAAAAGGAAAAAAATATTATTTTTGGTAGTAAATGACAAATTATAAAAACTACTGGGAGTTCAAGTAAGTTATTCATGAAGTTCAAAATAAATATTTTAAAAATTACTCAAGTTTTTAGATGCCTTGGGCAAACTGAATTAGGCAGTTGTATGAAAATTCAGCCCTAGCAATACCTCCTGTATTCAATACAAATACTTTAAAAGGAATCTATTAAGAATTTTTAAACTGTAGGCTCCAGTGATAACTGGGTTATGTTGAAAAGGGTTATTTCGGACAGAGTTTTTCCAAATGGTAGCATTATTCTTGTTGAAATGCAAATAAAAAGTAAGTAAAGGCTGGGCACGGTGGCTCAAGCCTGTAATTCCAGCATTTTGGGAGGCTGAGGCAAGTAGATCACGAGGTCAGGAGTTCAAGACCAGCCTGGCCAACATGGTGATACCCACTCTCTACTGAAAAAACAACAATTAGCTAGGCATGGTGGCGGACACCTGTAATCCCAGCTACTTGGGAGGCTGAGGCAGGAGAATTGCTTGAACCTGGGAGATGGAGGTTGCAGTAAGCCAAGATCGCGCCACTGCACACTAGACTGGGTGATAGAGCAAGACTCCATCTCAAAAAAAAAAAAAAAGTGAGTAAAACAAAAGAACAACGATGATAAAGACAAAGCACATAGAGCCTGAAGAATTGTCCTGGAGTTTTGTCCCTTTTTTTAGAAAGAAGACTGGATTTGGGATCAGAATCTTAGTCTGCTGACTAGTAAGGGTGACACTCTGCTACTAACTGGTGGTATGATCATGGGCAATAATAAAAATTATTATTATTATTATTTTGAGACAGGATCTCACTCTGTTGCCTAGACTGGAGTGCAGTGGAGAGATCACAGCTCACTGCCATCTCCACCTCTTGGGCTGAAGTGATCGTCCTACGTTAGCCTCCCAAGTAGCTGGGACTGCAGGTGTGTGCCACCACACCCAGCTAATTTTAGTATTTTTTGTTTGATAAAGATGGTGTTTCACTATGTTGCTCAATTTGGCTTTGAACTCCTGGGCTCAAGCAGTCTGCCTACCTCATCCTCCCAAAGTGCTGGGCTTACAGGCATGAGCTACTGGGCAAATTATTTAACATCTCTGGGCCTCACATTTTGAAACTTTGAAATAATAATATTTGAAAACATGATCTATGAAATAATTTCTCATTGTAAAAAAAAATTCGATGATTTTTGTATGTTTGACTAAGAAAAGTAGCACATTATATTGGAAGCTTTCAGTGTTTATTTCATACTGTAGAGACTGAAATCCTATTCATTTCTCCAATTTTGTTTTGCAATCTTAAGGTCTATACAAATAGTATTTATTTTAACTTTAAATAATTTTTTTCTTAGTGCAAAAGCAGTTCCTTTGCATTATTTAAAAAATTGGGAAATTGGCCAAGCGTGGTGCCTCATGCCTGTAATCCCAGCACTTTGGGAGGCTGAGGTGGGCGGATCACTTGAGGTCAGGAGTGTAAGACCAGCCTGGCCAACACAGTGAAACCCCAAAAATTAGCTGGGCATGGTGGCAGATGCCTGTAATCCCAGTTACTCAGGAGGCTGAGGCAGGAGAATTGCTTGAACCTGGGAGGCAGAAGTTGCAGTGAGCCGAGATTGTGCCACTGCTCTCTAGCCTGGGCAACAGAGCAAGACTCTGTCTCAAAAGGAAAAAAAAAGAAAAAAATAAAATAAAATTTAAAAATTGGGAAATAAAGATAAGCAGAAGAGAAAATATAAAACATTTGTAGTCCTCTTACATGGGGTTGTTATCCCCTTGATGTGCTATTTTCTAATCTTACAATGTGTGTGTTTCTTTATGTTTAAAACCAAGAAAAGAATCATACCATAAGTGCTCTTTCATAACTCATTTGTTAAGAAATCAACTCTATTGAGGTATAATTTACATGTAATTAAAATGCATCCATTGTAACTGTACATTTTGAGTTTTGTCAAATGTATACATCCATGAAATCACCACTACAGTCAAGATTTAGAATCTTTTCATCATTCCAAAAAGTTCCTCTGTGCCCTACCCAGTAAATTCCTCTCTTAACCCAGCCCTAGGCAACCAGTGATCTGCTTTTTTTTTCACAGTAGATTAAATTTATATTTTCTGGAGTTTTATATTAATGAAACCACATGGCGTGTATTTTTTGGTTTGGCTTTTTTCACTCAGGATATTATATTTGAGATTCGTTTCATGTTGTTGCAAGTATCTATAGCCTAACCCACTTTTTGTTGTTAATATGTTATGAATATTTCCATCTAGATTGTTTAATAGGTGGCCTTGTGAAAACAACAAAGTTGTAATCCTGTCTCACTCTTTACACCAAAATAAATAACAGATGGATCAGAGACTTAAAAGTTTTAGAAGAAAACTTGGGAGAATCTTTTTATCTCAGTGTGGGGAAGACCTTTCTAAGTACAACACAAAACCCAAAGCGATAAAAGAAGAGATTGATAAATTTGATTATATAAAAATAAAGTTCTGCATGGCAAAAAATCCCTAGACATATACAACATAAACCAACTCAAATAACAAACAGGAGACATAGTTACAAATCATACTATAATATGGCAATTTCCTTAATATGTAAAGGGTTCTATAGATCAATAAGAAAAAGAGCGATGTCCAATTATAAAACGATCAAAGGATATTGTTTAAAAGAAAGAGAAATATAAATGACTTTTAATTAGGGGAATGCAAAGGTCAATGTCACTGATAAGAGAAATGTAAATTAAAATTACTATAAGATACATCTCTTCAGATTCTTAAATATCAAAAAGTTAGAACTTTCGATATGGTTGGTAAAAGTTTAGAATAGGCACTTTCCTTTATTGTTGGGACCCTTTATGGCCCCCAACAGTTTGTCAATATGATGGTTTGTTAATATGTATAAAAATTTTAAATGCATATACTCCTTGAACCCAGCAACTCTAGTACTAGGAATTTATCCCAGATATATTCACTTGTATAGAAAGTGATAAATGTACAATTAAAACGTTGTTTCTAATAGCAAAAGATTGGAAACAGTCTATACATTGGTAAGTGACATTAGTATTATTTTATCATTGTATAGCTGTATCATAAATTTAATGGCTAAGTTGTTAAAAAGAAGGAGGAGTTTTAACTGGACATAGTGGCTCATGCCTGTAATCCCAGCACTTTGGGAGGTGGAAGCAGGTGGATCACTTGAGGTCAGGAGTCCGAGACCAGCCTGGCCAACATGGCGAAACCCTGTCTCTACTAAAAATACAAAAATTAGCCAGATGTGGTGGCACGCACCTGTGATCCCAGCTACTCAGGAGGCTGAGGCACAAACATCGCTTGAACCCAGGAGACAGAGGTTGCAGTGAGTAAGATTGTGCCACTGCACTCCAGCCTGGGGGATGGAGTGAGATGCAAAAAAAAAAAAAAAAAAACCAGAAAGAGGAATTCTTTTTGCACTGGTAGAGAATAATTTCCACGATGTGTACTATTAAGTAAAAAAAAATGGGTGCAAAACTGTGTATGTAAAAATCTTCATTTGTGTAAGTATTCATACTCACGTATTAAAGAAAAATATATATATATATGGTGATATGCTTTTGGATTTGCTTGGAATATCTGAAAGGACACATAAAAACTTGATAAATAGTTATATTGGAAGAGATACAGATCAAAGGAAGACTTAGTTTTCGTTATATTTTCTAATACTTTTAAAATGTAGTACTTGTATTACCTATGCCAAAAAGTGGTTCTCTCTGTGTGTGTGCATCTCCTTGAGATGTTAAGAACTTGACCTATATGCCACATTACAGATGAACCATAATTTACTTAACCAGTTCCCTACTTTGGACATTTAGTTTGTTTCTAATTTTGTGATAACAAATAGCATATTTCTGTAACCATTAGGGATCCTTGCCTGAATCAGTTATGTCATGTGAGTTGCAGAATGGCAGTTTTTAAAATTCTGTTCCTCCTTTTTACCTTCAATAGCTGGCATTTTTCTAGAAATAAAAGCTTTAACTCATCAACTAGAGATAAACTGTAATTCCTTCCAAAAGGCAAGTTAAAGACTTATTTCTTCCCTTTAATTATCAATATTCAGAGCAAGGAGTTGGTATAATAGTCACTTTTGATGGCAGCAAAATGTTTTACAGATAAATACACATACATAAACACAACAGACTCATGGATTTTTTTTGTCTACTATTATATAGTAATAGTCACTGTTCTTAATGATGCTCACATTGTCCTGAATTTGGCCAGCAGAAACTCCATTTTGACATACTCAAGTAATCTTAGAGAATTTCCTTGCTTTCTAGAACAACAATGTGTCCCAGGCTTACCTTTAACTTTCCTATTTCTGATAGGGGGCCATTTTAGTAGAGAATGTCATTAAAGACTATCAGTTTCCTGCAGCACTACAAACTGGGCAGCTTTAAACAATGGAAATTTATTCTCTCACAGTTCTGGAGGCTAGAAATTCAGAATTAAGGTATTGGCAGAGGTAGCCTCCCTCTGAAGGCTCTAGGGAAGAATCCTTTCTTACCCCTTGTCGCTTCTGGTGGTTACTCACAATCTTTGCTATTTCTTCGCTTGTGGCAGCGTAACTCCAAATTCTGCCTCTGACTTTTCCATGGCCTTTCTCCCTCTGTGTCTTCAAATCTCTTTTTCCTTATAAGGACACCAGTCATTGAATTTAGGTCCTATCCTGATCCAGTATGATCTTAACTTGATTATATGTATGAAGATCCTATTTGCAAATAAAGTCATATTTACCAGTACTGGGGGTTAGGACTTGAACATATCTTTTGAGGGAACACAAGGCAGCTCACAACAGAGACCCAAATCTAGTTGTGTTCACTGCAGTTGGATATCTTTACTTTTAGGTCCTTTCGATTAACAGAGCTGAGAAATACATTAAAACAAAAATTCATTAGCTCATTTTCATACTTCCAAATTTAGCGATTCTTTTTTGATTATATTTGTATTTCTCTTAACTCATACTGAACTTCTCGATTTCTAAATAAGACTTTATGCTACAATATATATATATGATAGTCTTAAAATTGCAGTACCAGTGTTACTACTAAGAACCAAAGTATGGGCCAGGCGCAGTGGCTCACGCTTGTAATCCCAGCACTTTGGGAGGCCGAGGCAGGTGGATCACTTGAGGTCAGGAGTTCGAGACTAGCCTGGCCAACATGGTGAAACCCTGTGTCTACTAAAAATACAAAAAATTTAGCCAGGCGTGGAGGTATACACCTGTAATCCCAGCTACTCGGGAGGCCGAGGCAGGAGAATTGCATGAACCTGGGAGTAGAGGTTACAGTGAGCCAAGATTGCGCCACTGCACTCCAGCCTGGGTGACAGAGTGAAACTCTGTCTCAAAAAGGAAAAAACAAAAAACTAAAGTATGGAGTGAAGGTTAAGATTTCCCTGCAGTTTCTTTTCTCCTTAGTGTACAGCCCAGGAAGTATACACATGGAGTGATGTGTTCAAAGACAATTTGAAATCATTTTTTTATAGGATTAAGCTACCAACATGATCTAATTAGATTCATTTGTTTCATTTTGTTTTCGATTTTGGGGTTTGTTGTTTTCCTTTTGAGTTTATTCTTGAAGTTGTGAAATGTGTATATAGTTGAAAGATCAAAACTGTATAAAAAGACACATTCAGAAATTTCTTTTCTTTTTGTTTTGAGAGAGTCTTGTTCTGTCACCCAGGCTGGAGTGCAATGACCCGATCTCAGCTGACTGCAACCTCCACCTCTTTGGTTGAACCAGTTCTCCTGCCTCAGCCTCTTGGGTAGCTGGGACTACAAGCACGCACCACCACACCTGGCTAATTGTTTTTTTGTATTCTTAGTAGAGATGGGGTTTTGTCACCTTGGCCAGGCTGGTCTTGAACACCTGACCTCAGGCGATCTACCCCTCTTGGCCTCCCAAAGTGCTGAGACTACAGACATGGGCTACTGTGCCTGGCCCCATTTTCTATTTCATTGCTTTCTGTTTTTATTTTTTATTCTTTTCTTTAATCCTGTTACTGCCATCAATAACCATTGTTTTTAGATTCTGGTTTATCTTACTATTGTTTCTTTTTGCAAAAATAAGCAAATGTATGTTTGCATACTTTAAATATTTAATCTTCTTTCTCACAACAAATGCAGTATATTATATCCTCCTTCTATACCTTATAATTTTACTTAACATATATCTAATTAAAAAATTTTTTTTTTATTTTTAGTAGAGGCGAGGTTTTGCCATGTTGCCTAGGCTGGTCTTGAACTCCAGGGCTCAAGCAATCCGCCCACCTTGGCTTCCCACATGTTGGGATTACAGGTGTGAGCCACCACACCTGGGCAAATTTTCTAAGTAAATATTTATTTGGTAGAAGAAATATGTCAAGTTAATTATCCCCTACATTTAAAAATTCTAGAAAAAATCATATTGTATTATAGGTGTAGCCCTTCTTTGATAAATAATACAGTTCTTTTGTATGCATTATGTTAAAATTGTCTTTTAAAGTATTGTTTGACCTTTCACAGATCCAGAGTATTTTAATTAATAATAATATTTATTTTCTTTTTAAGGCCCCTTTTTTTTTCCCACAATGTAGCAAGTGGAAGCCCTTTTGCTGGCTCTCCTACTGTTTTAACACTACCCTCTGATATCCTTGTAAACATACTTGCTTTCTGGAAACAACAGATGGTCCACGCCCATCATAAAATTTTCTTACCACAAGGCATGGAATCAGCTACTCTGAGAACTTTTAGACCTTTTTCATTAAGAATAATATTAGAGATCAAAATTGGGGCTTTTGGGTTAGCAGGGCACATCAGAGTTGTGGGCAGAGTAATATTGCTACTTTTGGGTCATTTTTTGCATTTACTGGGGAAAGTATTTATTTTTAAATACATCTGTTTCTACTGATTATTTTTTCTGTTTTGAATTCCTGTATTCTCGATATTGAATTTCATATATTGAATTTCATATTCTCTATATATTAAATTTCACATTCTCTATAATGTACCTAGTTGATTTCAACCCCAAATTCAAACTCTAATTGTATGTTTTTCTTTTAATAATTTTTCTCTTCTTCATCCACCATATCATCACATACAATGTTTGTATTTTTCTTATAATTTGCCAACTCATGGCCTTTGTCACTTTTTCTATTAGGGTGTTTATATTTTTTACTGCTTAAAAAGACCTTTATGTATTAAAGATACTACCCTTTTCTTAAAAGGTTAAAAAAAAAGCAGTTGACATATATTTGATATGTTTATGCCTGTCTCTTCTTTTTCCTCAAGATTGTTTGTGAACCACTTTTTATGAAAGTTGACCCTTAACACAGATTTTGAACTGCACAAGTCCACTTACACACAGATTTTTTTCAATAAATATAGGAAAATTTTTTGGAGATTTGCCACAATTTGACAAAAAATCACAGATGAACCGCATAGCCTAGAAATATGGAAAAAATTAAGAAAAAGATATCTCATGAGTGCATCAAACATATGTAGATACTAGTTTATCTGTTAGTTGACTATGTTATTGGTAAGGCTTCTGGTCAACAGTAGTCTATTAGTAGTTAAGTTTTGGGGAAGTCAAAAGTTTGACTGGGCACAGTGGCTTACCTGTAATCCAAGCACTTTGGGAGGCCGAGGCAGGCGGATCACTTGTGACCAGGAGTTTGAGACCAGCCTGGTCAATGTAGTGAAACCCCATCTCTACTAAAAATACAAAAATTAGCTGGGCGTGGTGGCATATACCCATAATCCCAGGTGTAATACTTAGGAGGTTGTAATACTTAGGAGGCTGTGTAATACTTAGGAGGTTGAGGCATGAGAATTGTTTGAACCCAGGAGGAGAAGGTTGCAGTGAGCCAAGATTGTGCCACTGCACTCCAGCCTAGGTGACAGAGCGAGACTGTCTCAAAAAAAAAAAGAGAGAGAGAAAAGTTATACGTGGATTTTTGACTACACAGGGGATTGGTGCCCCTAACCCTCGTGTTGTTTAAGGGTGAACCATTTGTTGTTGTTTTTTTTTCCATGTATAGCTCAAGTAGTACATTGTCCTTATGAAGAGGCTTAATAAAGTATGCATTTCTGTATATAACATGTGACTTTTACACAAATGATTCTCCTAAGACAAGCCCCTTTTCTAATAGTAGTGGCCTCATAAACTAAAAATTAAATTCTCAAGTTAGAGGGGAAAATGAGAGAGTCATAGGTTAGCCACCTGCCCGAACAGACCATGTGGTGTTTCCTAAAGGCTGCTTGAAATGAATTCAGGTCTTCTAAAATTGCTGTACCTTCCATTTATGCATCTAAGAATAGATCTATTATGCCCTAAAGTTGTGATAAAAGAAGATGACTAAAAAGCACCAACAGAAATTTATTTTACAGTGTCAGTCTTCAAAAGGAGCTGACTGGATATATCTGAACTATCTTAAAGTTAACTTGTCTGATGATAATAGTAGTTGTAGTGACTATCCTGTAATAAAACTTTCATTGTGACAGGCCCTTTCCTAAGTGGTTACATGCATTGGGACTAATACTGCCTCTGTACTGGAAATCTTAAGCAAGATAGATGTATACCTGAGTATACCTGTCAGTCCAGGATGTGGAAGATCTCTTCCTCACGTTTGAAGGCATTGTTAGACCTAATTACCTTGTAGGATTATTATGAGAGTTAGAAATAGTATCTAACCCAGAGTCTTTTACATAGTAGATGTTTAGTAAGTGGCAGCTACTTTTATTAAATGTACTTTGTCATTTCTTACCATTGTAAACACCTTTAGCCAAGTTTTAATCTCTGCTCACCTGTGGGCCACAAATACCTCCTGAAAACAGATAACTAGAAAGTTGATTCAGCCTAATTTCGGTTCCGACTAGCTGTTTCTTTTCTTACAATAAGCTCCTTACCTGATTGTATTTTATTTCCTTGAACATAGTGATTTTTCATTAATAGAAATTTATAGATGTTGCATGCAAAGAAAGGTTGAATTCAGTTAATGAATAGTCCAGAGCTCCCAGAACAGTGCAGCTAATGAATTCCTTTTCCTGTCTCTGCAGACCTACCACCACTGCTCTTTGAGGTGTCATCCCTGGAGAATGCTTTTCAGATTGGAGGCCATCCTTGGCACTACATCATCACACCTAATAAGAGGAAACAGAAAGGAGTTTTCCATATTTGTGCCCTAAAAGACAATTGCCTGGTAAATGAGTGATCAGACTTTTTAGTAGCAAATTTGTATCAAATTCTTTGTTTTCTACCTCTCGAATAGGCCCAATTTCCTAAGAATTACTTTTTTATGTATTTGTTTTAATAATTTGCAAACCATTTAAAATACAGAATAGAGACAATATAGAAAACATTTGTGTGTATCACCCATAATTTTAAAACATTAACCTTTGAAAATTCTTATAGCACCAAGAATTTTATAGTTTTTTTAATCTCACCAATCTCCCAGCAAGGGATCTCATGTAAAACCTCTCCACAGTGGGACTCACCAATGGAATGTGTTCACATTGCTTCTGAAATTGCTGGTGGAATGTATTATTGGTTTTGCTTCTCCATGGTTTATTGCTCTTTGCCTTCCAGAGCAGAACCAGATGGAACACTGGTGGTCACAGTGTAGGTAAATTGAAGCACTTTGAATTTGTAAGGATATTCTTAAGTTATCTATGGCAGAGTAGGTAGAAATGGTACATGGTAAAACAATGGAAATTTCTCCCCTTTGAATTCATTTTTATTTTCTTTTTTAAAATGGCTTAGGCATTGATTTGTCATTTAATAAACATACATTGAGGGCCTACCATGTGCCAGACATGACTAAGGACACAATCTCTTCCCTCAAGTTATACTCTCAAAGGAAACATGTAGAAAAATAAGATGCAGTGTATTAAGTACAGTGATTGTGATCAGTGCAAAAAGTGAGTTAAGGGGGCAGTTCCATTTTTATTTTGTATTGCTGATTATGTTTTTTGTTGGTTACTTTGTTTTTTGAGACAGGATCTCACTCTGTCACCCAGGCTGGAGTACAGTGGCACAATCATAGCTCACTGTAGCCTCAACCTCCTGGGCTCAAGTGATCCTCTTGCCACAACCTCCTGAGTAGCTAGCACTACAGAAAAATCACTCAAGCTTTCATTGTTGATATTTTTTCTCATTTCATATGGACATGTCAGTGGAACGCTACTTTTATTTTATTTATTTATTTTTTTGAGACGGAGTCTCACTCTGTCGCCCAGGCTGGAGTGCAATGGCGCAACTTCGGCTCACTGCAAGCTCTGCCTCCTGGGTTCACGCCATTCTCCTGCCTCAGCCTCCCGAGTAGCTGGGACTACAGGCGCCCACCACCATGCCCAGCTAATTTTTTGTATTTTTAGTAGAGACAGGGTTTCACCGTGTTAGCCAGTATGGTCTCGATCTCCTGACCTCGTGATCCACCCACCTCGGCCTCCCAAAGTGCTGGGATTACAGGCGTGAGCCACCGCACCCGGCCAACACTACTTTTATTTTATATTTATTTATTTAAAGACAGAGTCTCACTCTGTTGCCCAGCCTGGAGTGCAGTGGCACAATCAGAGCTCACTGCAGCCTCAACCTCCTGGGCTCAGGTGATCCTCCCACCTCGGCCTCCCAAGTATCTGGGACTACAGGAGCGCACCACCATGCCTGGCTACTTTTTTATTTTTTGTAGAGATGGGATCTCGCTATGTTTTCCAGGTTAGTCTCGAATTTCTGGCCTCAAGTGATCCTCCCTTTTGATATAGCAGAAGAATTTGCCTTTTTTTTTTTGAGGCAGGTTCAGCTTATGCTGACCTTGCTCAATCAGTCACTGTTGGCTCCAGTGGCTTTCACCACGTTACAGATCACCTTTTACCACGTTGCAGATCAGCATAGCCTTGGGTCCATTTATCCACTTCCCTTGATGTCATGGCCATCAGGGGACAATGTGTGTAGTGTCTTCTAGTTTTCTTTTGTAGGAGCATTGTTCCCTTCCATTTCCCCAAATACTTATTACATGGCAGCTCCTATTTGGCCCAGCCCAGTGACATTCTCTTTTCTAAAGGACTCTCTAAGGGCTGTTTTCCACTGTGACAAGTCTTGGTTTAATTGGTCACCTCCCACCCAGTGAACATCATTCAGCCACCAGGACCTGTCACATCTCTTTTTCACTTAACTTTGGATCTAGTGAAATCCTGCACAGGTCACATTCTGGACATTTAACACATATTCTTTTTTATAAGAACTGATAGTACCTATTACTTCATACACAAACACACACACACGTACACATACAGCCGGCCCTCTATATCCATGGGTTCCACATTTGTGGATTCAACTAACTATGGATTGGAAATATTCAGGAAAAAAAAAAAGGATGGTATAAGGGATGATGTGCATAGATGCATAGATTGTATGCAAATACTGCACCATTTTATACAAGGTACTTGAGCATCCAGTAGGTTTTGGTATTTGTAAGGGGTCCTGGAAGCAATCCCCTATGGTTTCCGAGGAATTACTTTATATCTAAATAATAGACTTGAACATGAATATCAAGCATGCTTGTCACACATTCTCCTTCTATAATAACTGATTATAACATTTATTCAAATCTATATTTCAGCATACTCTTAAAGAGCTGCCAAATTCAGGGGAAGCTTTTAGTCCTTTTACTGAACAATTTTATCACTGTGACATTGCCTTAATGATTTGTATACCTATTAACTCCCCACCTGTTAGTCAGAAGAGTAGATAACTAAAAAAACACGTAAGCAGCCTAACTTAAGATTTCAGAAAATGTTTCATAGCTTTCTCTATTAAACTGAGCTTTAAAATCTAACATTTGAGCAAATAAAAACAATAGAAGCTGATAATAAACTGCCTAGTATTTCATGCAAAGATCTTTTTTTGCATTTTGCATGTTTTAATTAGATATTACAGTAAAGAGAACAATCTCCTAAAAAAAGATATGTATAGTATGTGTGTATTTTGTATTAAACAAAGGAGCATCTGGAGCTAATACTATCATGGACACATTAATTTCAGTGGTTACAATCAACATTTAATTACATTAATTTTCTTTTATGTAAAATGTAATAATACCACTATTTCTATTAGGTATAATTAGGATTCTTGTAGAAATTCTTGAAAAATTGAAACTCATTCATTGATTTGATACATAAAATGTATTACATTCCAAAAATTTAAAAATCATGAGGCCAGGCACGGTGGCTCACACCTGTAATTCCAGCACTTTGGGAGGCGTAGGCAGGCAGATCGCTTGAGCCCAGGAGTTCAAGACCAGCCTGGGCAACATGGTAAAACCCTGCCTCCACAAAAAATACAAAAATTAGCCAGGTGTGGTGGTGTGCACCTGTGGTCCCAGCTGCTTGGAAGGCTGAGGTGAGAGAATTGATTGAGGCCAAGAGGTCAAGGCTGCAGTGAGCCAAGATCACACCACTGCATTCCAGCCTGTGCAACAGAGTGAGACCCTGTCTCAAAAATTAAAAAATAAAAATAAATCATGGCATACAAAGCACTTACAATATAACCCCAGCCTACCTCTCCAGTCTCATGGCTGGATACTATACTTTTTAATTTAATTTTACCTGTTACTCGTGTTTATATGCATACTGTATGGATTAACACCGCTATACTTTTGGTTTTTTTGTTTGTTTTGTTTTGAGACATGGTTTCACTCTGTCGCCCAGGCTGGAGTGTAGTGGTGTGATCTCGGCTTACTTCAACCTCCACCTCCTGGGTTCAAGCGATTCTTCTGCCTCAGCCTCCTCAGTAGCTGGGATTACCGGCGCACACCAGCATACCGACTAATTTTTGTATTTTTAGTAGAGATGGGGTTTCATCTTGTTGGCCAGGCTAGTCTCGAACTCCTGACCTCAAGTGATCCGCCTGCCTCAGCCTTCCAAAGTGCTGGGATTACAGGCGTGAGCCACTGCCCCCGGCCGAGTAACACTTCTGTACTTTTGATTTTGCTGTCTGTTATTTGTAGCTATTTTCTGCTTATCCTTTAAGGCTCATTTCAACCTTTTTTTAACTCCCAAAATTCTCTTCACTTGGCTCTCTGTTACATGGGTCAATTACGTATTGGAGTACAGTGGCACAATCGTAGCTCACAATAACTGCCTTATTTTTTTTTATTTATGTTTCTGCCTCCCCCCAGACTATAAGCTTCTTGACGACAAGGATTGTTTAATTGATGTGAGGCATGAATGCCCAGTCTGATACCTAGAACATAGTAGCCTATCAATGTATGCTAATGGAATTTAAAAGCTTTAGTGTTTCAAAACTCATGAGTATCTAGTAGGAAATATGGCATCATTTCATTTTACATTAGAGAAATTAAATTAAATGACTTCTGTAAAGCCAGTGGAGTTAATATATCCAAGTTGGTATTCGTTCCCAGTGCTCCTGGATATAAGGTAAAACATTTGTGTACACATGTGATAACATATCAGATGGGTTTTTTCTTTATTTTGATATCTAAATATACCTCAGGGAAATCTCTTCTTGCCGTAAAAGCTAAGCAGTATTAGATCATTTCCTCAGATACTAGAATTCAACATTTGACTTATCCAAGATTCTGTGACCCATGTCTGAGACTTTAGGTTTGTTTACATGTTCATTTTTTTGTTATCTGCTCTTCTCATTGAAAGATAGTTGGGGACAGGGAAGAGAGGAAGAAGTTGTGGAGAACTGCATGTGCATGATTATGGCAGAGTTATATAATGGAAAGTCTACGGATTTTGAGCCAGATCTGCTGTTTAGTAGGTTCAAAATATTGGACAAGGTCAGGTGCAGTGGCTCACGCATGTAGTCCTAGCACTGTGAGAGGCTGAGGTGAGAGGATCACTTGAGGCCAGGAGTTTGATACCAGCCTGGGCAACATAGCGAGACTCTATCTCTATTTAAACACACACACACACACAAACCAAAAAAAAACTGGACAAATGAATGCGGTTCCTGACACAAAGTAGATGCTTGAGATATGGTATCTCTTGTGTTATTACACCTGTTTGTGAGATACAGGGTATGTTACAGAGCAAATCCATGATATTTCTGAATTTAAATGTTCAGAATTTCTCAAATTTGCATGTCTTCATTTGGCCCTCAAATATATTCCACTTTAATTGGTTAATATTTTTTCTTCCATGTACCTTTGACCTACTGATCTATCACTTGGGTTCGATTTTGAAAATCATTTGATTTTCCCTTAATCTTTGTCTTTAATATTTTTTTTCCAACTTCAGGCAAAAAACGGGATCCAGGAAATGGATTGTTGTTCTCTAGAATCTGACTGGATCTATTTCCATCCTGATGCTTCTGGTAGAATAATACATGTTGGCCCAAATCAAGTCAAGTGAGTAATCTCATTAGTACTTGAAAGTTAAGAGCAACTTTTGGCAGCATTTATTGGCATCTTTATTTTTGCCAGCGAACTAGTGAGCCAATTAATGGAAAGAATTAGCTTGTTGTTGAGTGCTTTCTCAGAGACTGGCATATAGAAAACCTGAATTTATTCTTTCAGCCTCAACATTACTGTTTGTAAGTATTAAATTTGAAAAAGTTATTTGATGGATGATATGCGAGTAAAAGGTAATTACAGACTGGCCCTTTCTCATCAGATCTTAATTAATTCTCTAGGGTTAATAAGAAAGAAAAGTATTTGTCTTTGTTCTGAAAGACAGCCTAGACACAGGAAAGGAAGTGGATTGTTTGAAGTAAATCTTGTTTTATTTTGATTGGTTTCAGGGCACACACATCTCTCACAAACTGACCTTTCCTTTCCTTAAACACTTTTCATTTGGCATCCCTGACACCACGGTTCTGAATATTTTCCTCTTTCGTCTATCTTTTTTAGTATGCTTTTGTGCTCCTCCTCCTCTACCCAGACTTTAATTGTTGGATGTCCATAGTTGGGTCTTAGGCCCTCTTCTCTTCTCACTGTTTCCATTCTGCTTGATTCTGTTTATTCCTTTGGCTTCAAGATCATGTATACATGAGAACTCCAAAATGTATATACTAACTCCAACCTCTCATCTAAGCTCATTCCAGAAATCTTGAATCATTCCTGATACCTTCTTACCAGTTTGTCTTTCATCAGTATACATACATTTAAACACTTAGAGGCATTCTCTTTCTCTCATATATACACACCATATATCCTCTCAATCCAGTTTATTTTACTACAAAATATTTTTTAAATCTGCCTATTTCTGCCCTTGGCCACTGTCATCGTCTTGGTCAGGTCACTGTCATCACTAGCCTAGATTACAATAATAGCCCACTCCAGGGCTCCAGGATCCACTCTTGCACTAAGTCAGTTTTCTTCTCAGCAGCTAGCATGATTTTTAAGAACATGAAGAAATACAAAAACCTATGCAAGTGAATTCAAATGCTTTAACCTTTTTATGGCTTTTCATTGCTCTTAGGATAAAAATCAACATAGTTAGCATGGTCCGAAAGACCCTCCTCCCACTCAGTTTACTCTAGTCATGCTGTCTTTTCAGAAAACGGAGGGCGTGTTCCCTCTGTTTGGAGTCTGTTTCCCCTACCTGTTCTTCTGCCTAATTTCTATTCATATTTTATGACCCAGCTTCAATGTCACTTTTCCACAGACCTTCCCTGATGCCCCTTGTCAGATTTGCTTGCCCATGATATTTTCATTTTACCCATGGTGTCATCTTCCTTTGTAGCACTTAGGGCAACTTAAATAAATTATTTTTGTGATCCTCTGCTTAAATACCTTATTTGGTATCATAAACTCTATGATGACAGGGAAGGAGTCTGTTTTGCTAACACCTATAACCCCAGCACTAAGCATAGTCCTTGGCACAGAGTAGATGCTCAGTATTTGTTGAGTAAGAAGAGAAGGGGCTGGGCATGGTGGTTTAAGTCTATCATCCTGCACTTTGGGAGGCTGAAGCAGGAGGATCCCCTGAAACCAGGAGTTTGAGACCAGCCTGGGCAACATAGTGAGACTTTGTCTCTACAAAAAATTTAAATAAAAAATAGCCAGGCATGATGGTGGGCACCTGTGGTCCTAGCACCTCAGGAGGCTGGGGCAGGAGGATCAGCTGAGCCCAGGAGTTCGAGGCTGCAGTGAGCTATGATTGTAGCACTGTACTCCAGCCTGGGTAATGGAGTAAGACCCTGTCTCTAAAAAAATAAAAAATAAAAAAGGGAAGTGTCTGCCTTTATTTTTTATGCTTCATGGCAATCAGTCTACCTCTCTGGATCTACTATTCATATAAGGAAGATGAAAGGATTTAATGAAATAAGATTATTAATTTTTACACATCTTAATCTGTGGTTCCGCTTCAGTAAGCCTTACTTTTAATGTTTGTTACCACCCATATTAGTTTGAACTTAAGAAAATAAGGCCCAAAAAGAGTGTATGGCCTTTTGCCAGGTTTTAAAATATAAGCATTTAAAAATATTGCCTCTAAAAACACTAAGTGAGCAATTTAAATTATTATTTGATCTCTTGGTCTTCGGCAACTCTGAGGCCTCCAGCACTCTCTGGACACATAGCTGCTTCTCTCTGCTGTTCTTTTTTTCTGCATTTGAGACTCTGAGCTTGTAAAACATTGTGCTTTTGAAGCTTGTTAACGATGTAAACAGATTTCCGTGGGTGGTGAGCAAATAGGCTTGATCCATGAGGCCATTTGCACTCAAAAAACCCAAATCTTTAAATATAATCAATCCTAAGAAAAAAAGAAGAGTATTTTCAGTTGTCACTTTTAAATATTATTCTATCATGAAAACTCTTGGTTTCTATTTAGGTATAGATTTCATTGCTAATTGAATTTCTTTATAGTTAACCCCAAGTGTTGCTCATAGATATCTCATCCTACTTCAGAAATAAAAATGCAAATATCTGCTATAATTGTTAGAGCTGAAATGTTAGAGACCTGTTACAGCATAGCAGAGATAAGGTTCTTCAGAGTAACTTTTATTAAGCCAGTTTGGAAAATAGCTTAGGCCTGACCAAGCTGATCATTACCTACTTCAGTGGCACCTGTTGTAAGTTCCCACATTTTTCTGTTTAACAGAATCTCTGAATTTGAAGGAGCTCATGGACATTCAATGATCACTTAGTACTGCAGAGTAATCAAGAGAACTACCTCAGTGTTGTTACTATACTTTTTATTTGTTGAGTTTTATTTCAGTACTTAAACTTTGGCACTGTGATGGTGTTTTGAAGTCTTATGTTCTCAGAATCCTTTTTCCCTTCTCAGAGTTTTGAAGCTAACTGAAATAGAAAATAATAGTTTTCAGCATCAGATCTCTGAAGATTTTGTCATTTTGGCCGACAGGGAGAACAATAAAGTAAGTCAAGAGTACTTTAAAATCCTTTGTATATCATTGTCTTTCTGTAGAAGACTATAATATGCTAATATATTTGCCTTTGAGTGTAGCGGAAAACAACAGCACAGCCCTATAAAAGTCTGTTCATTTTGTCTACATGGGTAGCCAGTTTTAACCCCATGTACATTTGAGATTTAAAGAAAGTTGACTATATTGAGTTTCTCTTTTGCTTATTTCTGTTTCTTTTCTGAGTTTCCTTTTAAGTTTTTATTGATGAATTATCAACCTTTGGGTCTAATTAATTGTGCAAACTTAAATTTAATTGGGGTAATATATAAATCTTTAAAAATCACATACCATACTTTAACTCCAGATGGTACTTTTCTTTTAGTGTATAAATTAAGACCACAAAGAAAATTATGGGGAGGGAAGTATCTAAAACAGATCCACTTTTTATTTGCTGTACTGTATACTAAGGCAAAAGTCAGGTGAATGAGCCAGCTAATCTATAATCTTTTAAATAATTTATTTTTTTGCCCATTCTGGCATTTTAGCCATTAAAAACTTTAATGAAGTATTTTTGAGCCAGGCATAGTGGCTCACACCTGTAATCCCAGCACTTTGGAAGGCCAAGTCAGACAGATTGCTTGAGTTCAGGCGTTCGAGACCAGCCTGGGTGACATGGTGTAACCCTGTCTCTACAAAAAGTAGAAAATTAGCCAGGCATGGTGGTACATGCCTGTAGTCCCAGCTACTTGGGAGGCTGAGCTGGGAGGATCGCTTGAGCCTGGGAGACAGAGGATGCAGTGAGCCAAGATTGTACCACTGCAGTGAGGCAAAATCGCACCACTGCACTCCAGCCTAGGCAACAGAATGAGACCCTGTCTCAAAATATGAAACGGAGGATCAGAAATCTGATTCAGAATTTTCTCAGTTGAGGAAATAATTGTGGATGCGGGAGAAGGGTTGGTAAGTTTTACCAAATTTGTTAATACAATTTTACTTTTGACTGCATGTAATAGAACTTGTCATATCTTTTTATTTCTTTCCATATGATAGAATGAAAATGTACTCACTGTTACAGCTTCTGGACGGGTGGTAAAAAAAAGTTTTAACCTTCTGGATGATGACCCAGAACAAGAGGTATTGCTTTGGCCAGAGATGGCAAACCAAACCAGTGTGTCCTTGCATTGTGAATTTCATATTAATATTTCCCCATACCCTGGGGTAGAGGCTGGGGTTGAGGGGTTCCAGGCAGGCCAGTTGGTTGGGGTTGTGCATGCTATTTCAACCAGTGCAACCCCACCATCCTCTCTTTTCATATTGTAATTATTCTTAAAGTTTTATTTGCAGAAAAGTTGTTCATAGGACCAAAATAATTTGAAAACAGTTAGCTTATTGTTTTGTTTTGTTTTGTTGATGTGTATATTTTCTAGGGAAATCTCTTAAGGGAAAATTCTTGAGTTATATCCTGATGACTTTATGGGTTTTGCCTTATTTTTTACTTGCTAGACTTGAATATGTTTGTTAATGCCCATAGGTCAGAGGAAGAGGATGTGAGGGTGTGATAAATCAGTTCAGCTCTTATCTTCAAGTTGACTTTATGAGTCACTGAGCTAAAACATTTTTATCCCCTTCCTTTAAAGAAGCATTGGAAGTATTTATGAAATCAACTGAATGATCATGCCTTAAATATATAAACCATTGCCTAAATTCTAAATCCATTTAGACTATCTAACTATATTATTTGTATGACCATTTTTAGGTAGAAACATTAGAGTGGCCTTCTAAGGACAGTTTTTGAACTTCTTTTAAAATATGTTAGAGGTGGCCCAATATGTAGCAGTTCTCCAAAAAACACACAAAAAATTATTATTTTGGACCATACACACCTATTGAGAACAAAGAAGAAAGCAACATACTCTGCATATAAAACCGTATTCCAGAAAGATGTACTAAAATTTCCAAAAGGTAGCATAATTCATTCAGAGGGGAGAGGTGGTAGCTAAACGAGAGATGCTCTATATCATGAGATTAAAAAACAAAATATTTTAGCCTGTAAAGGAAAAGTTTGAAGAAATTGTGACTAAAATCTATAAAATCACTGACACCAAGGCAAGAAGTCACCCTTTGAAGTTTGACCATGGTAAGGTGAAGGCAAAAAGGAAATAACATAAAAGTACATTTTAATAATCAAAGGTGATAAATCCATATAAATTTTTATGTATTAAGGTGGCAAAGGCAGAAAATGTCAGTGTATTAGAGAGCAGTTGACCAAACATAGGCGAAGAATTAGTGCGTAGTGATTGAGAGAAACATGCTATGCCTGTCTTTAAAGCTGATGCCAGGCATTCAGCCAAGATGTACCTTCCTGTGGTCCATTCCTGGATGGTTGGGCACTGATCTGCTTTCCCTGCAAGGTTTTTGAAATCTTGGGTTTTCTTCTTTGAGACACAGTTCTGGGATTTTTCTCTTTTTACCATAGCTAACCCTTTTGTCCCAGTCCTGTTCTGTGGGTTGGATTTCATTTCCTAATAGTCTTCCCCAAGAATAAGCAGCCATTTTTGCTTTATTTAAAAAACCAAAAGGATTTTTTTTAAAGGTGGTAAAAAATCGTAAATAGTGTATGATGGGTTATCCATCCTTCTAGAAATGACTATGTTTTTCTAGTGTGAGAAATTTGAGAGCTCAGTGAGCAGTCTTCAGGTTTCAGAACTGAGCTTCATGTGTTTAGTCCTGTCCAGGAATCAGCAAACACACTTGTGAGAGGCAGCAGTTGAATACTCTCTTCAATTTAGAGAAGCTCTGATTTGCTGTCACCGTAGAGAATTTCAGTTATACTTTGAGATCTACATAGACTTGGTTTTGTTTATCAAATCTGTAGGATACTGCTTACTTCTTGAAAATCTTGGAGCTGATGTTTTACTAGGCATATAAATAGATACATTTCTACCTATTATTCTTCCCATTAATTCATTTTTCTCATTTTTGTAAGTAATGGAATACTTAAACTATAAATGCAGAAATAAGCCTACCTGAATAACTGGATTTTGCCCCTTTCCCTCTATTTTATCTGTCTATCCCAAAGACTTTCAAAATTGTGGACTATGAAGATGAGTTAGATTTGCTTTCTGTGGTAGCGGTTACTCAAATAGACGCTGAAGGAAAAGCTCACCTGGATTTCCACTGTAATGAATATGGAACTTTACTTAAAAGCATTCCACTAGTGGAGTCATGGGATGTGGTAAGTAGAGTCCATGGAATACAAAGTTGTAAACCTTTTCTTTATAGGTGCCGTTTATTAGAACAGATGTTACTGTGTTCATGTCAGTCCAGACTCACCTATGCCAATGACCACGTGAAAGAGGTTATTGTCCTATATACAGAACAAAAGAGTACTTCTTAAGCCTTCCTCCCCTTGGCACCAGTGGCCTTAAAGATAAAACTTCATGTGTTTTCCTGAGACTTATTGTCTCTTTCCTTACCCTAGTCTTTGATTTTCTTTCAATTAAAAATTTGGAAAAATTTTTTAAAATAAGAGAATACAGTAATAAATCCAGACAGTTATTTAATAGAGACCGTATCTAAGTATGTAGGATTCCCAGGTACTCTTGAATACATTTGTCTGATATTTCAACTATTATAGAATGTCAAAGTTATAAGGAACAATAGACACTATTTTATCCAGGTCTTGTTTTATCAGTGGAGAACCTGGGAAGTTTGGCAATTCATACATGATCACACAATAAGATAGATAGTAGCAGTGTTGGCAATAGAATCTGGGTATTTAGACTCCCGAGTCCAGAGTTCTTTCTATTCTCTATATTTTGTAGAATGCCTTTTCTTGTTAATAATATGCATATCCACAAATAATGAAAAATAAACCTCTTTCTAGCAACTATTTTCTTCTAAGTGTATATTCGAAGATCCCTAGCATAGGTACTGTGACATTTTAGTAACACAGTAGTGAATATGGCTGTGTGAAAAGGAGAGTCCATATGATTGTGTTTTTGTTACAGACATATAGCCATGAAGTCTACTTTGACAGAGACTTAGTGCTACACATAGAGCAGAAACCCAACAGAGTCTTCAGCTGCTATGTTTACCAGATGGTATGTAACACTGCAGAAGAAGAAGAAACCATAAACAGAAGCTGTTAAAAAGAGTGAGATAATTGTAACCTAAGAGACTTTTAGCCAAACACCCCAGCAGCTGTGTCCAATCCATTTTATTATCTGCATGGCACATTCTCCAATATTTTCCCAAAAAGTCTTGTGTTGACTTCAGATAACTATGACTTCTTTTTTAAACTCTTCCTATAAAAGATGGTGAGGACATCATTTTTTGTAAAGGTTTTTTAGAATACTGTTCCAAGAAGTTTAGTGTTTTGCAGCTTTGAGCTAGGTGGTAATGCAAATATAAAATGCTGGGAAAAGAAAAGGACAGGTTAATTCCAATTGTTGAGGAGTAAGTCATTGATGGGATGGGTCGTTGATGGGTTCTTAAAGGATGGTTTGGAATTTTGTTTTTTAAGGCTAGGAAAGACAGGGAGAGACAAAAGTAAACATGCAGCAAGAAACCACATACCCTCTATACCAAACTTTGCTTAAGGATGAGAAATGAGATGTGTTATGTGAGAACATTATTTTGAGCCCAAAATATGTCATCACAGGTTTTTAAAATCTTATACATGTATTTATATGTGTTTTGTATTTGTATATTGTATCAGGAATTGGTTCTAGTTCCCAAATTATCTTTTCTTCCTTGGTTTTGTTCTCCTGGCTTGATGTTCACATTGAATAGTTGGTTGTGTTTCTATATAGACTAATGTAAAAGATTCCAGGCAAACCTTAAGTGAAATTTTTTTCTGATATGCATCCTGTTTAGCTCTTAATGTATCTAAGGATGTTCTCATCTCACCATTCTATTCATTTAGTGAGTTTTCTGATCTTGTTTAGGCAATATTTTGATACTTATGCAGTGAGATAAAGGTACCCTTGCCTGCACTAGTTCTGTTTCCTGTAGAAGAATACATAAGGTCCCAGGAGGAGTTCTTACTAGCTTGGGAGTTGCCTGATTAACCAGAGAAAATTTTGGCCTACTTATGAAACAAGCATTATTTCTTCTTTGTTAGGAAAGATCTAAATATGATCCTTGAACTTTAATAATCATTCTTTAGAATGTTAAATAAAGGCAACCCAATTAAAGGGAGAGAATGTTTCTTTGTGCTTCCTGTTTGAGAAATTCAGTTGCTTCCATTTCGCATGTTCTGCACATTTCTCTGATTTAACCTCAAAAGAATAATTAGTAATAAAGGAAGGAAACAGCAGCAACAATCATTGCTGATTCAAGTTTAAAGTTAAAATATGGAATTTTTAGCTTGGATGATTTACATTAAAATCTTTCCATTTTTTCCTTCAGTTTTGGCTTGATGCCATGTTAAGAATGATGTGAATTCTTCCCAGTTCTGCCCTGGTGCTAGACATTGCCCCAAACTTTCAATTAGACACTAGCTAAATAGTCCTACTCAGTAAACTTACATCTTGAAAAATAAGACCAGTAAGAGGACAGGGAAAGTACTAAAGAAAGAAACCAATGTTGTGTGAGTTTCAAAGCAGATGCAAGGCTGTGTAAAAGTAGAATGTTCATTCTCCATTTCCAAGAGTGTTTCAGAATAGGATGTCTTAAGACTTCAATCATGTCAGAGATTTTTTTTTTTTTTAGGTGATTATTGAGTTTCTCCTTCTCCTTTTAAGTCATCACCTTCTTTTTATGAAATGATAGTAAGGAACTCATCTGCTCTGAAAGGCATTTGAGAAATATCTGAGACTCCTGGCTGCTTTTTTGCTGGGGGTAGAGGGTAGACTACTTCTCATCTATATATAACTTACCACTAAGAAACCCCCAACATGTCACCATTGCCTAAATCTAACTAGACCAGGGTCCAGAGGCCATCCAGGCCAGGCAGGAAATGTACCTCATGTGAAAGACAGTAAGGAGTTGTGGGCAGTGTAACAGGAGAGCGATGCTCCAACTAAAAGGAGGAGCTGCTACTGCTTAGTTTCAGCCAGTTGCAACAGTATGTGGGAATATAGGCTGCATGATTGTTAACAAGATAGGTGGTAAAAATATGCCAAAAGATACAGAAGATAGCAAAGAATGTGGGAAATTTGGATACCACATATAGCAAGAGACAATGAAGCATGCTTCCTAGCTCGCCAGAGTGTCACACAGCTGCTCATTCTGCCACCTGCCAGACATTAATGTCTTCCTGCCCTACATAAACCCCCTCTTTACCTATTTTAATTCGAGATGCTAGCTACGTGCCCACCTACTTAACAGGTACTAGTGACAGGTACAAAACATTATGGGTAACAATTCTGAGTGTTTAATGCAAGCCCAGGTGAAGCAGGGTAGCTTCTATCAGGTGCAGATGTTAAGCTGAAAAGAGGTACATTCTGCATTGCACTCCTGGATCTGAGTTTCTGTATTCTCAGAGCATCGATGCGGCAAGCTTATTGTTCCTTAATTTTTTACAATATTTATCACAACTCTGAGAGAAAACAAAACAAACCCTATCCTATTTACTATTTGTGCTCCCTAGTGAAGAGATATTGCTCTGTTTAGACAAATTAAGGCACTTCACATTCTTCCACCAATTGAAAGTTTTGTGTCTTACAGTTCTTTTTTTTTAATAATACATTTATTGAGTACTTTCTATCTACTAGTCACTGTGATACAGTATAAGTAAAATGGGTTGTCTTATTTAATATTCAAAATAACCACATTAAGTATGAACTGCCGTTATCTTCCCACTTTGTACAAATGAGGAAAGTGAGGCTTACAGAAGTTAACTGGCCCAGGGTCCCACAACTAATAAGTGCAGAGGTGGGAAGCAGAACCAGATTTGTTCAGCATAAACTTGTGCCCAATTTCCTCCAAAGCTCTCAAAAGGCAATGTGTGTTATTTTATCCCATATATAGCATACCAACAACTATAATACTGGGTATATAGGAAAATGCTTAATAATTGTTTTTTACTGATTATTCAATGTCTAAATTTTGAACAAATTTGGGTAAGATACAAGTCACACATAAATTGACAGAAAATGTAGTTCTTCATTCAGTGGTTAGCAGTCATTAAAAGGTACTTTCCCTTTGTGGTGATAATAAAATGAGTATTAGTAGTTAGTCTTCATATTATTTGGCTTCCTTATTAATAATTTTTATATTTTCTTCTCCTTCTTACCATGTTCACATGTATCATCCATCTTTTGGAATCCCAGGGAGCTAATTTCTGGTCCCTGTGTTGCTATCAAATCTGTATCTTGCAGAAAGAATAATTTATTTCAAACAAGGGACATACAATAGAAAGATAAGATCTACTTAAGTCTTTTTCCCATCATTTTATTATGAAAAATTTTCAAACATACAGTAAAGTTGAAATAATTTTATAGTAAATACTGAAATACTGACCACAGGGATTCTACATCTTACTCTACTTGTTTTGTTATTTTCCTATCCAGCATACTTTTTGATGGATTCCAAAATAAATTGCAGTTGCTGATACACTTCCCCCTAGTACTTCAGCTGCATATTATTAACTAAAGTTTAGTATTTATTTAGTTTTTAATTTTTTTGATTTAAGATTTACCTGCAATAAAATGCACAAATCTCAAGTATAAATTTACTGAGTTCTTGCAGACATATACACCTGTGTAACCCAAACCCTTTCCAAAATTTAGAACATTGCAGTCATCTTCAGAAAGTTTCCTAAATCCTTCTCCCAGTCTATCCCCTCCCCACCCCTCAGGTATAACTACTGTTCTCATTCTTTTATGTCAAAGGTTAAATTTACCTGTTCTAAAACTTCATATAAGTGAAATTATACAAAATGTAATGCTTCTTTCACTTAGCATAGTGTTTTTGAGATTTATTCATGTTGTTGCATGTGTCAGTGGTTCATTTCTTTTTATTGCTGAGTATTCTTTTGTATGACTATGTCACACAGTTTGTTTATCTTTCTGTTGATGGACACTGGGCTCTTTCTGCTTTTTTTTTACTGTTATGAATAAAGCTGCTATGAACATTCTTAGACAATTCTTTTGTGAACACATGTCTTTATTTCTCTTGGGTAAATATCTGGGGATGGAATTTTCAAGTCCTTGGGTAGGTGTATGTTTAGTTTAATAAGAAACTGCCAGTCCTTTTTCCCAAAGGATTATACAATTTTACATGCCTGCAACAATGTAGGAGACTTCCACTTGCTCCACACATTCTCCAACATTTGTGGTTGTTAGTCTTCTTTATCTTAGTATTTATGCTGGGTGTGTAATCATTTCTAGTTGATAACTCAGATTGTTTCTACTTGTGGTTAGCAACCCTCTTGTCAACTTGACCTCCTTCCTTCCCCAGGAACTGCTGAAAACATTCTTTGTGATAATAGTTAAGATACCCCAAAACTCAGCTTGAATTATTCTTTCTCAAACATGGGATACATTGCTTATCAAAGAACCCTGATTCCTTTAATGAAGATTATAGTTGGGAACAACCTGGGTTCTAAGGACGTGTGTTTCACATGACTACTGGAGCTGGACAAAATGGCACTGGAGAAGAGGTCACAGCAGTCATTGTAATAAAAGCAGAAAGGTGATTTTTTTCTTTAAAAGTTATGAGTTCATGTTTTCATAAACGTGATAACAGGTGAAATCAGGTGATTTTTTTTTCTAATATGAAAGCATATTAAACAAGCTGTATCTTTTTCTCACTAACTGTAGTATTCTAGGCTGGATATGTTGTGATAGCAAATTAGTATATTCAAATTTTAGAAGTGTACAAAATTTCAGAAGTATTTATTTATTTATGCTCTTTTTGACTCTCTATTCAAGTGTCTTAGAATTTGTGCCGAAGTTTGCAGGTTCAGTTCCTTTCCTCATTATAACCTGAGTCCTATATAAGGGTAAAGGTGGGAAGAAGGGGGACTCTCAGCCTCCTATATGGGCACATTAAAAAACACCATGCTCTGAACACTAGGCTCTCAGATAGAACCCACTGAGATTAACAGACAATAGCAAAGAAAGGTAGGATTGAGATCAGCAAAAGCCTGTAAGATTTGTCTGATACTCTCCTTTAACTCTTTGTTTTCATGGATACAAGTGTTATTCCTGATTAGAGACAACATTGAATTTGAGTTTCATAAAGAATTTTGGCTACACTTTTTTTTCTCAGAATAACCAACTTTGCAAAGGTGGTAAATCCAGTTAAAAGATGTCAGCAAATAAAATCAAATTATTACTTAGAATTATCAGAGATCTTTAAATTTTCTTTATAGACTTATTGAGGTATAATTGACGTGCAGTAAACTGCAGTTCTTTTTTTGAGACAGTCTCGCTGTGTCACCCAGGCTGGAGTGCAGTGGCGCAATCTCAGCTCATTCCAGCCTCTGCCTCCCGGATTCAAGAGATTCTCATGCCTCAGCCTCCCAAGTAGCTGGGACGACAGGTGTGCGCCGTCATGCCCAGCTAATTTTTCTATTTCTAGTAGAGATGGGGTTTCACCATGTTGGCCAAGCTAGTCTCAAACTCCTGAGCTCAAGTGATCCACCCACCTTGGCCTCCCAAAGTGCTGGGATTACAGGTGCCCAACCAAAATCTTCAGCCCTTAAAAAAAAAATTATATATATATATATGGAGAGAGAGAAAGTCTTACTATGTTATGTTGTCGAGGCTGTTCTCACACTCCTGGGCTCAAGCAGTTCTCCTTCCTCGGTCTCCCAAAGTGCTGAGATTACAGGCGTGAGCCACCACACCTGGCCAAAGGCACAAATATTAACAGACTCAAATTATCTTCTTCCCAGGACTTACAACCTTGAAGAAGCTCTGGGCATGTTGCCAGCCTCTCCCAATCTTATCTCAGTTCAGAAGGATCATATACTGAATAAAATTCTATCGAAAGTACTTCATATCTAATAAATTATGTCTAAAGTTAGTTAATACCTGCTCTGACCTAGTTAATGCCTTGAACCTATTTTAGTTCAATGTACTTTGAAACCTTGAATCACCATGGAAGTGATGAAACTTCTAGTTAACAAAATTCATAAAGATAACAGTCGGTGAAAGTGAAATTCATACTCAGTACACTCTACCTGCCCAGATAATATGCATCTATAAATTGACCTCTTAAGTGAAATTTTCAAAAGAGAATTACTTACCAATAATTTAGCAAATTTTTTTTGGCCGTATAGCATTTACGAGCAAATGCTCTGTAACAATAAATGTTTTATGGCTCAAGTATTTTTTATTTTCTCTTAAAAGGGTATGTGCTCAAGCAGACAGCCATTTTCGAATCCTATTCTAAACACCACTTGTGTTTTTGAAAAGCACAAGCTCCAAAGGCACAGCTTTTCAAGTTTTACCTGTTACAAGACTAGTTAAAGAAACAAGACTAGTTAAAGCATGTTAAAAGAATTGCACTTTAAAAGCCATTATAACACTTAATTTTCCTGTCTCTAATCTGTCTCCCTCTCTTTAAAGAGCAAAACCAGTGGGAATTAAAGGAATCCCCAATCCCTACCTCATCTAAAACCTCAGCTATTACACAATATCTGCTTGACGATGTGCTGAATCCAATGTAGACTTGAAGAGGTCCTTTGGCCTCACTGCCACACCTAATAGAACATCCCAAATGTCCCATTCTCAGAGTTTGTCTTGGTCTGCCCTACCAGCTGGAATCATGATCCAGTAGTTTCCTCTCAATTTCTGTAGAAAGTCTTGAGTGCCTCTGCCCCTCTGGAGTCAACATAGAATTTATTGTCCAAACCCAGACACTTTTGAAAGTGAAAGGAGATACCAATAATCATTATGTCTGGACAACAGGCACAAACCAAGGCTATTCTGAGCAAAAGGGAATATATGGTCACCCCAGCTAGAGCTAATAAAAGTAACCAGGAAATCGTAAATCTGCCCATTTACAGATTATTATTTCTTTTCATTCTGGTATGCCAGACTTCCCATAATCAGTCAAAGGGGTAATGGACATAGTCCATTGAAACAATTTTCCATTTTTATCTACAAATCATTTACAGTCTCTTCTGCCAGGGGTGGTCCTATTGCTGCCCTGGCATTCCAGGATCATATTTTCTCCTGCAGTGCTTCTATGTCTCCCTCAAATTAACCTAGGCTTTAAGGTCTGGGGTCTTTGTATTAGTCTCATTTCTGACACCAATTTGTATTGTCAAACAGGAAAGTGATATAAAGTAATACAAAAACACTAACAGGATGGGAAACATTTCTGTAATAGAAAAGTATATGAAATGTACAGAGATGATCCCAAAAATGACAGAACAACACAGCATGCTGGAGGCACAGGGTTTACAAATTCTCACTAGGTTATATAGCTGACGATGTTACCCGTTACGCAGAGTGATGTTCATCCAGGCATGAGCTACTCAATTTTGCTTCTGTTACAGGGAATTTTATACTTTCCTGGTTCTAGAGACTCTTTTAAGTGCCACCTGTTCACCAGGTACAACTAGTACAAAGCAATCTCAGCACATGCCTGTTTTTACTGTGAGACTATATAAGATGAAGTCTAATTTCCTGGTTTTTTTCTTGTTGATTTTTTTCAGACGGGGTCTCGCTCTGTCACCCAGGCTATAGTGCAGTGGCACGATCTTAGCTCACTGCAAGCTCCACCTCCCAGGTTCACACCATTCTCCTGCCTCAGCCTCCTGAGTAGCTGGGACTACAAGCGCCCGCGACCATGCCCAGCTAATTTTTTTTATTTTTACTAGAGACGGGTTTCACTGTGTTAGCCAGGATGGTCTTGATCTCCTGACCTTGTGATCCGCCCGCCTCGGTCTCCCAAAGTGCTGGGATTACAGGCGTGAGCCACCATGCCCGACCCTAATTTCCTAGATTTAATATCCCTTAGCAGGCCTAGACTTCCCCATACCTATCTGGAGTCCATTTATACGAGTCCAGTGTTGCCAGGTCTTGCAATTTTTTTAATGGTAGAAATCTTGATTTATGTTAAATGTTCAAATTTTTAAATGACAGCCCTTAATTAGAATATTAAAATATTGCACAAGCCAAACAAAATTAATCTGCAAGCTTCTCTCCAGCATACTCATGGGCTGTATACCTAGCAAGGGCCAAGTGTGTTTATTTCTAAACCTCTTTTTGCCAGTTATGTGTGTTACTATAATTATATATTTATGACTTTACCCATGAAATGTGATTAAAAATTTGCTTTTTATTTTAAAAAGATTGAGTACTTTGGAAAGACTCGCTAAAATTGGGTCACTAGAAATTGCTGTCAAATGCAGTGTGTTCAAAATAGTTGTAAAAGATTGAGAGATGTCTTAGCTTGGGTTCCCCCAAAAGGAGACCCTGAGGCAAAAGCTTATATGCTACCTCCTTGGTAAGGAGTGAAATCTCAGAGAGCAAAAATGGGGGGTAAGCAGAGTGAAGCAGACCTAGAAGGAAACCCATTATGAGGATGTGACATCAAGCTGGCCACCAATAAGTGCAATGAAATGCTTAATCTTGTGGTCACACCTCTGAGAAACCACATAAACCACACCTCCAAACAGTATGTGTGAGATGGGTTGGGAAGAATTTATGATTCCTCAGCTCTTATCTGCCACTCCTCAAAGATTCACCCCAGAACATAATCTCTCCTGAATTTTCAGATTGCCCAAGGCAGAATTCACCTTGACATCAGTGGACAGGCAGCAAGGAGGACTCAGAGCAACATGACGTACATGAAGTACTATTGGCTTGGCAGGTCTTGCCAGCTGGAAGTTCAGAGTCCACACAGAACAGTCTTGGTAACAGTGGCTGGAACAAGAGAATAGTGAGACCAAAAAGATTGGAATTAAAAAAGAGGTAAATGAAAAAAACTTGGATCCTGGACTCAGATTTCTTCATATATGTCTTTGAGTTCTGATCCACTGTAAGAATAACAGTTCTTGAGGCCAGGTGCAGTGGCTCACGCCTGCAACCCCAACACTTTGGGAGGCCAAGGTGGGAGGATCACGAGGTCAGGAATTTGAGATCAGCTGGGCCAACACAGTGAAACCCCATCTCTACTAAAAATACTAAAATTAGCTGGGCATGGTGGCACGTTCCTGTAGTCCCAGCTACCCAGGAGGCTGAGGCAGGAGAATCTCTTGAACTCGGGAGGTGGAGGTTGCAGTGAGCCAAGATCACACCACTGTACTCCAGCTTGGGCAACAGAGTGAAACTTCGTCTCAAAAAAAAAAAAGAAAAAGAAAAAAAGAAGACACAGAATATGTAACGTGAATGAGAGAAGGCCTCTGGCAGCACTGCAATCCACTGTCTCTCCCAATAGGGCATAACACGGGTGAGGAACGCCACAGATGCAGCTGGAATTGTGCTGAAAGAGCTCAAGAGGCAAAGTTCTTTGAATGTTTTTCACCTCCTGGTGGCCATGGATGGAATCAATGCTCTTTGGTGAAGGATCGCTCTGAAAAGAGAAGATAAGTGCCCAATTGCCCCAGAGGAATTAGCACTTGTTTCACAACCTGAGGAAAATGATGAAAAACGACTGGCATGGAGGTGCCATTGTGTTGACTTTGAGCCAGACTGGGTCTCTCTTTAAGCCCCGGAAAGGGTATCTGCTCAAGGAGTTGCTGGGAAAGGATGAATTTGATGCCCTGGATCCCTTTATTCCCATCCTGGTTTCCAGCTATAAGCCAAAGGAATTCAAAAGTTGTATTCAGTATTATCTGGAAAACAATTGGCTTCAACATGAGAAAGCTCATACAGAAGAAGGGAAAAAGGAGCTGCTGTTCTTAAGTAACGCTAACCCCTTGCTGCTGGAGCGGCACTGTGCCTACCTCTAAGCCACAATCACAATATGCGAGGAAGACAATGGACATTTGCTTTAGGCTGGACCCAATGAGATGAGGAAGTCCCGCAGTACACAGGAAGAGGAGCCAGGCCCTTGTACCTACGGGGGATTGGACAGGACTGCAGTTGGCGCTGGACCTGCATTAAAATGGGTTTCACTGTGAACACGTGACAAGATACTGCCTTGTTCCAGAAACTTATATCAGTTTATTGGATGTGGTTTTTCACATTGAAGATAAATATGGCTCTTTTCCTAAAAAATAAATTATCTTTCTAAAAAAAAAAAATTCTGCTGAGGCAAGCAGATCACAAGGTCAGGAGTTTGAGACCAGCCTGGCCAATATGGTGAAACCTTGTCTCCACTAAAAATACAAAAATTAGCCAGGCATGGTGGCGCGCCTGTAGTCCCAGCGACTCAGAAAGCTAAGGCAGGAGAATCGCTTGAACCTAGGAGGCAGTGAGCCAAGATCGCACCACTGCACTCCAGCCTGGGCAACAGAGCGAGATTCTATCTCAAAAAAAAATTTTAGGCCGGGCACGGTGGCTCACGCCTGTAATCCCAGCACTTTGGGAGGCCAAGGCAGGTGGATCACGGAATCAGGAGATCGAGACCATCCTGGCTAACATGGTGAAACCCCGTCTCTACTAAAAATACAAAAAATTAGCCGGGCGTGGTGGCGGCGCCTGTAGTCCCAGCTACTCGGGAGGCTGAGGCAGGAGAATGGCGTGAACCGGGGAGGCAGAGCTTGCAGTGAGCCGAGATCGCGCCACTGCACTCCAGCCTGGGCGACAGAGCGAGACTCCGTCTCAAAAAAAAAAAAAAAAAAAAAAAAAATTTTTAAAGGTGGGGCGCGGTGGCTCACGCCTGTAATCCCAGCACTTTGAGAGGCCGAGGCGGGTGGATCACAAGGTTAGGAGTTTAAGACCAGCCTGGCCAATATGGTGAAACCCCCGTCTCTACTAAAAAATTACAAAAATTAGCTGGGTGTGGTGGCAGGCGCTTATAGTCCCAGCTACTTAGGAGGCTGAGGCAAGAGAATCGCTTGAACCTGGGAGGTGGAGGTTGCAGTGAGCCCAGACTGAGCCACTGCACTCCAGCCTGAGCGACAGAGTGAGACTCTGCCTTACTGCTTTTTTATAATGTAATACCTTTATTGAGCTCTGATTCCTATACCATAAAATTCACCCTTTCAAAGTGTACAGTTCACGGAGGAAAGGGGGCTACTTGGAGTTGGCACAGGTTCTCTGCTCCTACCAGCTTCACCATGTAAAAGGTTTCCTTTAAGATCACTCTGACGTCCGACCTGCGGCTGCTGTACAAAGTACACAGTGTTTCTGAAAGTACACCTTTCACAGCAGTCTTAAAGATTGCAGCAGAATAATTTAAAGTTTCTGCTGCAACAAGTGCAATTACTGCCAGTGATGGAATATAAATAAATTCTGCACAGACTGCTGGAAATGTTTTTCTAAAACATGGTTCAGAACTACAAAGTATGCCTAGAGATTATATTGGAAGGTAATATCTGTTACTTGAAACATACAATTACTTTTCAGAATAAATATTGCTAATTTTTTTTTTAAAGTGTAGAATTCAGTGGTTTTTAGTATATTCACAAAGGTGTGCAACCATCATCACTATATAATTCCAGAACATTGTATAGCCCTAAAAGAAACCCTGTACACATTAGCAGTCACTCTCATGCCCCTCTCCCCACAACTTCTGGCAACCACTAATCTACTTTCTGTCTCCATGGATTTGCCTATTCTTGACATTTCACATAAATGAAATCACACAAAATGTGACCTGTTGTGTCTGGCTTCTGTCACTTAGCATAATGTTTTCAAAATGTCATCCATGCTATAGCACGTATCAGAATTTCATTTTTTTCTGTCCAAATGATATTCTACTTTATGAATCTATCACATTTTGTGTGTATCATATCCATCCATCTGTTGATGGATATTGGATAATTTTCATATTTTAGCTATTATCAGTAATGCTATTGTAGGCCAGGCGCAGTGGCTTATACCTGTAATCTCAGCACTTTGAGAGGCCAAGGCAGAAGGATCACTTGAGACTAGGAGTTCAAGACCAGACTGGACAATACAACAAGATGCTGTTTCTAAATAATAATACCACTGCTGTAAACATTTATATACAAGTTTGTGTGTAGACATATGTTTTCAATTCTCCTGGGTAAATACTTAGGAGTGAAATTAATGGCCATTTGGTAACTATGTTTAACTTTTTGAGCAACTGCCAAACTGTTATACCATTTTACATTCCCAGCAGCAAGGTATGAAAGTTTCAATTCCTCCATATCCTTGCCAACACTTGTTCTTTTCCATTTTTTGATTATAGCTATCGTAGTTGGTATGAAGTGGTATTTCATTATGATTTTGATTTGTATTTCCCTAATGGCTAAGGATTTTGAGCGTCTTCTCATGTGTTTATTGGCTATTTGTATAACTTCTTTGGAGAAATGTCTGTTCAAATCTGTGGCCAATTTTTAACGGGATGATCTTTTTGTTGTTGAGTTGTAAGAATTTTTTAATATACTCTGGATACAAACCTCTTATCAGATACGTAATTTGCAAGTATTTTCTCTCATTTTGTGGGTTGTCTTTTTCTCAGTGGTGTTCTTTGAAGCACAAAAAGTTTTAGTTTTGGTGAAGTCTGATTCATTTTTTTAATTTTGTTACTTATGTTTTTCATGTTATATTTAAGAAACAACTGTCTAAGTTCACAAAGACTTACTCCTATGTGTTCTTCTAAGAGGTTTCAGTTAGCTCTTACATTTACATTATTTTAATCTATAATCTTAGAACGAATGGAATTTAATGTTAACACTATTTACTTTCTTATTCCCTCCTTCTATTACACAGGAAACAAATGGTGTTTGATTCTAAATGTATTCACTAATACAAGGCTGGGGACTGCCCCATGAGGGGTGAGCATGAGGGCCATAAGAGATATTGCTGGGAGCCCACTTTGAAACAGGAATTGGTGACAGAAGCAAGCCCCAGCCACTGGCCTCACTTAGAGCTGGAGGAACAAGATTTTATCTACTCCTAAGAGGAAGTATGGGAGAAACACAAAGATACTGCCAACACACCAGTACAGGCTCACTGAGAGGGGCTATCTATTCTATCATCTTAAGTATATTTCCCCAATCTTCAGGTGGATATGGTTTTCATATGCTCCTACAGTAAGTGACTACACATTCTATGATACTATGAAATTAATACCTGTTATTTTATAAATGTTGACACTAATAGGTGACAGCAAAATAGTGACTATGTTATTAGCTTGTATGCGAGCAATTGTTAACCTTTTGTGCCTGTGAACCTATCAGAATTTCATCAATGTGCTGTGATAAATATTCGTTATTTTGAACTTAATAGACTACATACAAGTGTCTAAGTAGGCTTTTGAGTCATCACAGAGTAATAACCCCATCACAGAGTAGTAACTACTGTAGTCATAACTACATTACAAAATAATAACTGCTATATTTATACACAATGACCTGTGTGTCTATTTCATGACTTTGATCACTGAACTCAGTACATGCTCTATCAGCAAAAAAAAAAAAAAAAAGAAACAGCAGTCAATTGTGCTTTTAATTATGTAGGAATAAAATAAACAAAATGCATTTTGATAACTATTGATACCTGCTAGAAGACATGTATATTAGATAGGGAGATGTAGCTAGAAAGTAGAATTTCCACATCAAAGAATACTATGATTATATACAGATTGATGAAGCAAAACTATTTTCATCTGTGCTGATGTTACTTTAAAATTCTGTTGAATAAGAAATCCCATTTTTAGGTGTGTTCAGAAGTACATAGTCCCTGACAGTCATTCTGAGAATGTCATTTGGGTTATGGTATTGGAGTTAATGTGTTTAAATACCTAGAACATGTAATACTTGTCTTAGAAGTTTTGAGAAATATATTGGCGATTCAAAGTGAATCCACAGATTTATCAGGAAGGAGCAGAATTGGCACATAGTTCTTTTTAGCAGAACTGCCCAGACTCATGAAGGACTGTGAATGAACTACACTGCAGGATAGGGAAATGTCTTCATGCAGCAGCTATCCAAGATGTTCGAAGCAGCTAGAAATGCCCCACTTGGGACTGGACTGTTTCAGGATGTAACTGAGGACAGAAAACCTGGGATCACAGTTCGATGGAGCTTCTTGGCCTCATGATCAGCATCACAAAGGAAAGAACCTGGTTTGAAATGGTTTTTGACAGCGTCGTTCCTAAGTTGAGCTGTATCTCAGGAAAGAGGTCTAGAGCTCTTCAAAGAACCTGGACAGGCACAGTGGCTCACACCTGTAATCCCAGCAATGTGGGAGTCCGAGGCAGGTGGATCACTTGGGGTCAGGGAACCAACCTGGCCACAATGGTGAAACCCCATCTCTACTAAAAATACAAAAAAATTAGCCTGGCATGGTGGCACACACCTGTAATCCCAGCTACTCGGGAGGCTGAGGCAGAAGAATTGCTTGAACCTGGGAGGCAGAGGTTGCAGTGAGCCAAGATGGTGCCACTGCACTCCAGCCTGGGCAACAGAGTGAGACTCTGTCTCAAAAAAAACAAAGACCCAAGAATTACTGTGAACCACCATGTCCCAGTGTCACTTAGATATACTGTAGCAGGGTACCTCAAAGTTAATTTGCTGTATGGTCACTGGCAAAGAAAGTACACACACACACACACACAAAAGTTTATTTGCAATTACAAAATTCGAGCTGGGCACGGTGGCTTACACCTGTAATCCCAGCACTTTCGGAGGCTGAGGCAGGCGGATCACGAGGTCAGGAGATCGAGACCATCCTGGTTAACACGGTGAAACCCCGTCTCTACTAAAGATACAAAAAATTAGCCGGGCGAGGCGGTGGGTGCCTGTAGTCCCAGCTACTCAGGAGGCTGAGGCAGGAGAATGGTGTGAACCTGGGAGGCGGAGCTTGCAGTGAGCTGAAATCACACCACTGCACTCCATCCAGACTGGGCAACAGAGCGAGACTCCGTCTCAAAAAAAAAAAAAAAAATTCAAAATGTTCAAAAATGAAAAGTAAATCGCCCTCTCATCCCCTTTCTCAGTCTGTTTCTGAACTCTCTAGGTTTGTTCTTGCATTACTATAAGGAAATATCTGAGGCTGGGTAATTTATAAAGAGAAAAGGTTTAATGGCTCATGGTTCTGCAGGCTGTACTAGCATGGCGTCAGCATTGCTCAACTTCTGGTAAGGCTTCAGGAAGCTTCCAATCATGGCAGAAGGTGAAGCAGGAACAGGCACATCAGAGGGTAAGAGGGGAGTAAGAGTGGAGGGGGAGGTGCCACATGCATTTTTTTTTTTTTTTTTTTTTTGAGACAGAGTCTTGCTCTGTCGCCCAGGCTGGAGTACAGTGGCGCAATCTCGGCTCACTGCAACCTCCGCCTTCCGGGTTCACGCCATTCTCCTGCCTCAGCCTCCCCAGTAGCTGGGACTACAGGCACCCGCCACCTAGCCCAGCTAATTTTTGTATTTTTAGTAGAGATGGGGTTTCACTGTGTTAGCCAGGATGGTCTCGATCTGACCTCGTGATCCACCCGCCTCAGCCTCCCAAAGTGCTGGAATTACAGGTGTGAGCCACTGTGCCTGGTCAAGGTGCTACATGCTTTTAAACAATCAGATCTTGTGTGAATTAACTGAGCAAGAACTCACTTATCACCAAGGGGATGGTTCAAAAGCATTTACAAGGAATGGGCCCCCATGATCTAATGGCCTTTCACCAGGCTCCACCTCCAACATTGGGAATCACATTTCACCATGAGATTTGGAGGGGACAAACACCCAAACCATATTATCTCTCTTCCTGATCCTTATCTTTTACATGTAGAGCTACAATCTACCTAGAATTGTTTTTATCTATAATGTGAAATGGGGGCTAACTCTTCCTTGCCTTCATAAAAAATTTCCATTAGGCTAGGTGTGGTGACTCATGTCTGTAATTGCAGCACTTTGGGAGGCCAGGGTGGGAGGATCGTTTGAGCCCAGGAGTTCAAGACCAGCCTGGGCAACATAGTGAGATGCTGTTTCAAAAAAAAAAAAAAAAAAAAAGAAGAAGAAGTTTATTAATCCAGCATCATCTATACCACCTTTGTCATAAGTCAGTTCTCTACATATGGACTCTGCTCTATTGGTTTATTTGTCCATATTTGTACCAGTATCACGCTGTCTCAATCAGTGTAGATTTATAACATGTCTTAATATCTAGTAGAGTATGTCCTTGCACATTCTTCTTTCTCAGGAGTGTCATGACTATTCTTGACCCAAACAAATACACATTTTAGAATCTACTTGTCAATTCCACAAAAATTAACTCACTGCAATTTTGATTGGAACTTCATTGACTCTATTGACAAACTTAACTAGAAATGACGTCTTTACTATTTTAGGTCTTTCAATACATCAACAAAGCACATGCCTCTATTTATTTAGGTCATTTTCCATTTCTTTAAAATTTTTTTTAGGTTTTCTGTATAGAGGTTATCGCATGCATCGTGTGAAGAGAGTCCACCAACAGGCTTTGTGTGAGCAACAAGACTGTTTATTTCATCTGGGTGCAGGCAGGCTGAGTCTGAAAAGAGAGTCAGCAAAGAGTAGTGGGATTATCATTAGTTCTTATAGGTTTGGGATAGGCGGTGGAGTTAGGAGCAATTTTTTGCTGGCAGTGAGTGGATCTCACAAAGTACCTTCTCAAGGGCAGGGAGAATATTACAAAGTACCTTCTTAAGGGCGGGGGAGGATATTACAAAGTGCCTTCTCAAGGATGGGGAGGATGTATCATACAAAGTACATTCACAGGGACAGGGGATTATCACCAAGTACATTATCGCAAGGGCAGGGAGGGTGTATTGTCACAAAGTCAATTGATCAGTTAGGGTGGGGCAGGAACAGATCACAATGGTGGAATGTCATCTTTTGTGATTCTTCAGTTGCTTCGGGCCATCTGGATGTACACGTGCAGGTCACAGGGGCTCAGCTTTAGCTTGGGCTCAGAGGCCTGACAGAGGTATTAAATACCTTTCTTTAGAGTTGTTACTAGGTATTTGATATATTTTGATGCTATGGTAAAGGGAATCTCACTTAAATTTCATTTTTTAATCATTTGATGCTTAACTAGGAATGCAAATAATTGAATGTTATTACTTCCTCTATCCTTAATTCCATTTTGTAGTTGTTGTTGTTGTACTGGTTGGGACCTCCAATATAATTAGTACTCTAATTATTTAGAGTAAACAATTTCAACCATTAAGTACAATGTTTTCTGTAGTATTAAAAAATAGGTTCCCTTTAACAAATTAAAGCAGTTTCCTTCTATCCTAGTTTGCTGAGGTTTTTTTCATCACTGTATGTAGAATTTTACGTTTTTACATCTATTAAGATAATCATAATTTTTCTCCCTTTTCTGTCAATGTAGTAGGTTACATTGATTATTTGTATGTTAAAACAATCGGCAGGGTGCAGGGGCTCACGCCTGTAATCCCAGCACTTTAGGAGGCTGAGGCGGGCAAATCACAAGGTCAGCAGTTTGAGACCAGCCTGACCAACATGGTGAAACTCTGTCTCTACTAAAAATACAAAAAAATTAGCTGGGCACGATTGTGCACACCTGTAGTCCCAGCTATTTGGGAGGCTGAGGCAGGAGAATCACTCGAACCTGGGAGGCAGAGGTTGCAGTGAGCCGAGATCATGCCACTGCCACCAGCCTGGTGACAGAGCAAGACTCTATCTCAAAAAAAAAAAAAAAAAAAAAAAAAATCATGTATTCATGAAATAAACCCAACTTTGTTGTGATGTATCATTTTATGTTTTCTTAGATTTAGTTTGCTATTATTTTGTTTAATGAAGATTTTAACTTATAAGCAGTTTATATTAATTTGAAGTAGTCTAATGTTTTGCTGCAACAATTAGAAAATAAAATGAATAAATTGCAAAATTATATTTTTAAAGATATCAGAGAGTTGTGGAAGAAGGAGGAATAGATGAACTAAAATTCTAGAAGGGTAAGAACCCTCTCTAGATGAACTAACAATTGTCTTTGTTTTCTTCACCTGTGGGCCTGACCCCCAGGCAGAAAGACGCTAGTAGCAGAAGAACCAGTAGAACTTTTGATAGTCACACAGGGCTGTTGTGACCTATAAGAAACTGAAAAAACCCAAATACAAGGCTAGTTTCTCGTCTGAGTTTTAGGGTGATCTGTGAGGCTGGGAGCTGGGCCAAAAAGGCAAACTGAACTCTCCCATTGTCTTGTTCTGCTTAGGGAAAAAAATTATACGAAGGGAAACGAGTCTTTCACAAATTCACAACTAGTCTGTCACTCATGCTGGTGACATGCCTGTTCAGCCTGAAGAATTGTGAGCCAAATAAACTTTTCTTTATGAATTACCCAACCTTAGGTATTCCTTTATAGCAACAAAATAATGGACTAACACAGTACTAGTTTGCTAGGAATGCCATAACAAAGTACCACAGACTACAAAACTTAAAAGACAGAAATTTATAATCTCACACTTCTGGAGGCTAAAAGCTGAAGATCAAGATGTCAATTAGTCTTCTCCCAATGGACTAATGAGGGGAGAAAAAGATGTCAATTGGGTTGTATTTTCTGAGGCCTCTTTCTTTGGCTTGTAGATAACAGTATCCTCCCTGTGTCCTCACATGGTCTTCCCTCTATGTGTGTGTCTGTGTCCTAATCTCTTCTTATAGGGACATCAGTCACATTACCCATTACGCACCCTAATGAACCCCCCCCCTTTTAATTTTTTTTTAATCTTTTTTTTTTTTTTTTTTTTTGAGATGAAGTCTCGCTCTGTGGCCCAGGCCGAAGTGCAATGGCATAATCTTGGCTCACTGCAACTTCTACCTCCCAAGTTCAAGTGATTCTCTTGTCTCAGTCTCTTGAGTAGCTGGGATTATAGGCACCCGCCACCACATCCGGCTAATTTCTGTATTTTTAGTAGATACGGGGTTTCACCAGGCTAGTCAGGAGTTCTGACCTTAGGTCAAATGACCTTGATGTTATTGTACTTCATTCGTCCTACACATCCCTTCTGAGTCACTCTTTCCCTGTGGTAGATAAGCCCTGGGTCTGAGGGGTAATGGTGCAGGGATCCACCATCTTGTCTCACCACCACCCAAGACAGACATGACTTCTGTTCTTAAGTTCCTATTAAATGTTTCTTTCCAAGAAATTGGATTTGTCAATCTCTTTCTTCACCCTTTCAGCTTCCTCAGACTCTGGGGCAGATTTGCATAGACCTGCCCACTGCAGAACAACCTCCTTGGATAAATCTATTCCTAGGTATTTTACTCTTTTGGACATTATTGTAAATGGAATTGTTTTCTTGATTTTCTTTTGAATTTGCTCATTGCTGACGTATAGAAACACTGCTGGCCAGGTGCGGTGGCTCACACCTGTAATCTCAGCACTTTGGGAGACTGAGGCAGGTGGATCACCTGAGGTCAGGAGTTCGAGGCCAGCCTGACCAAAATGGTGAAACCCTATCTCTACTAAAACTACAAACAATTAGCTGGATGTGGTGGCAGGTGCCTATAATCCCAGCTACTGTGGAGGCTGAGGCAGGAGAATTCCTCGAACCCAGGAGGCAGATGTTGCAGTGAGCCAAGGTTGTGCCATTGCACTCCAGCCTGGGTGACAGAGTGAGACTCCGTCTCAAAAAAAAGAAAAGGCCGGGCGTGGTGGCTCAAGCCTGTAATCCCAGCACTTTGGGAGGCCGAGACAGGCGGATCACGAGGTCAGGAGATCGAGACCATCCTGGCTAACCCAGTGAAACCCCGTCTCTACTTAAAAAATACAAAAAAAGACTAGACGGGCGAGGTGGCGGGCGCCTATAGTCCCAGCTACTCGGGAGGCTGAGGCAGGAGAATGGCGTGAACCCAGGAGGCGGAGCTTGCAGTGAGCTGGGATCTGGCCACTGCACTCCAGCCTGGGCGATAGAGCAAGACTCCGTCTCAAAAAAAAAAAAAAAAAAAGGAAAGGCTACTGACTTTTGCGTGTTGATTTTGTACTCCACAAATTTGCTGAATTTATTAGCTCTAGTGGTTTTGTTGTTAGTTGTGGCGGTGGTATTTTGTGTGCGTGTGTGTATTCTTTGGGATTTTCTATACATAGGATCATGTCATCTGCGAATAAAGATAGTTTTATTTCTTCTTTTCTAATTTGGATGCCTTTTCTTTTTCTTGCCTGATTACTCTCACTGGAATTTCCAGTACAGTGTCGAACCACAGCAATGAAAGCAAGCATCCCAATCTTTTTCTTGATCTTAAAGGGAAAACTTTCAGTCTTTCCCCAATGCATGTGATGTTAACTGAGGGCTTTGTATATGTTGGAGGGAAGTGTCATAAATACCCTTTATCATGTTGAGGAAGTTCTCTTTTTAATCCTAGTTCTCTGACTGTTCCTTATCATGAATGGGTGTTGGATTTTGTCAAATGTTTTTTCTTCATCAATTGAAATGATCATCTGCTTTTTTTTCTTCATTGTATTAATGTGGTGTACAACATTGATTGATTTTCTTATGTTAAACTGCCCTCAGGTATACATTTTGGAAATACTCTTTCACAGTCTGTGGTTTGCTATGTTTCTTTTTATTGATTTATTTATTATTTTATTTTATTATTTTTAAGACAGAGTCTCGCCCTGTTGCGCAGACTGGAGTACAATGGCATGATGTCGGCTCACTGCAACCTCTGCCTCCTAGGCTTAAGTGATACTCCTGCTTCTGCCTCCCAAGTAGCTGGGACTACGAGCGTGAGCCACCATGCCCAGCTAGTTTTCGTCTTTTTTGTAGAGACGGGGGTTTCGCCATGTTGGCCAGGCCAGTCTCAAACACCTGAGCTCAAGCAATCCATCTGCCTTGCCTTGGCCTCCCAAACTGCTGGAATTACAGGCATGAGCCACCACATCCAGAGCTATATTTATTTTCAGTGGTGCCTTTTGGTGAGCCAAAGTTTTTAATTTTGATGAAGTTTATCAACTTTTTCTTATATGGCTATTGCTTTCTGTGTCTTATCTAAGGATGTTTTACCTATCTCTGAATATGAAGATACTCAATTTCCTCTAAAAGTTTTATGGTTTTAGCTTTTATATTTAAGTTCATAATCTATCACAAAGTAAGTTTTGTATGGTGTGAGGGAATTAAAAAGTTCAAGAGGATAATAAAATAAGCTCTTTTCCTTAGATATGCATACAGAGAGAGTAAATTTATAAAGTAGAGCAGGATAACTAGTATAATAGAAGTCAGGATACTGGTTATATCTTGGAGGAGAGAGAGAATTATTATCAGGAAGGCATATGCATGTAGCTTGTAGGGTGCAATGATAATCTATTTTTTGACCTGGGGAATGAGTTATGTGGTTATTTGCTTTGTTGCAGGTCATGGCCTTAGAATAGTAAAGAATTTATGAAAAAAGACCCAAACTATAACAACCATAAAATAAAAGCCTGATAAATTCAACCACATTAAAATTAAGAACATCTATTCCTCAAAAGACTGCATTGTTTTTAGATATTATACATTCTTTTCTAGGAGCATTATTTTGCTTTTCTTAGCTAGGTCTTTCATATCCCTGGAACTGATTTTTGTGTTTTTAAAAAACTTTCCTTAAACATTTCATTTATAGCTGTTTTATATTTTGTTTATTGTTTATGCAGATTCTCACTAATGGTGGCTTGCTTTTTCTTCTCATGAACTTGATCATCTTTGATTGCAAGCTCGATCTGAATCTGTGGATCCTATAGCTCCAAAGTGGAAAGCTCTCTTCCAGAGAGGATTTGTTCCTGTTTCTGTTTGTAGCCAAAGATGCTAAGTTGGTGCAAAAGTAATTGCAGTTTTTGCAATTACTTTTAATGGCAAAAACCACAATTTTTTTTATTTTTTTATTTTTTATTTTTTGAGATGTAGTCTTGCTTTTGTCACCCAGGCTGGAGTTCAATGGCACAATCTCGGCTCACAGCAACCTCCACCTCCCAGTTTCAAGCGATTCTCCTGCCTCAGCCTCCCGAGTGACTGGGATTACAGGTGCATGCCACCATGCTGGTTAATTTTTGTATTTTTAGTAGAGATGGAGTTTCACCATGTTGGCCAGGCTGGTCTCCTGACCTCAGCTGATCCACCTGCCTCAGCCTCCCAAAGTGCTGGGATTACAGGCGTGAACCACTGTACTTGGCCAAAACCACAATTTCTTTTGCACCAACCTACTACCATTTCAGGATCACTTCAGCGTCTTGGCTCAATTCATCCTTCCCAACCATGTGTTGGCCAAAACCTTAGTATTTTAATAGCAGTGCTACTACTATCAGCATTTTTCTCAGGACAACTCTGGTTTTGTTTTCTCTTTTGGAGGGGAAGTTTCTTTAGAGACCTCCCCTAACTCTTAAGAGACTAACAATATCTCAGAGAAATGAGTCTATCCAAGGTCTAATTATTCCACAGCAGAAGGGTGCGTCAGCAAACCTAGTCAGCCTTTATAGGATACTTGAAAGTCCCTAATAATATATTTTGCATAGTGCTCCAGATCATTACATATAGAGCTTCTTCATTTTATGAGCCTGCATAGCCATCTGTTGCATGGAATCTATTTAGCCAGTTTCCCAATTATTGATCTGTAGATTCCATTGCTATCACAAGCAATGTTGCAGTGTCATTTCACACCTGTGTGAGTATATCTGTATTATAAATTCCTAGAAATAAAATTACTGGGTCATATTTCTCCCATAGAGGTTGTATCAATTTATTATTTTATATTGTTTATACATGCTGAAATTTACATGGAATAGTTGCTTTATGTAATTTAAAAGAAATATACCACATTACTTTTTGACAAAGAATCAATGCAGTGTTACAATTTGGATATTTCACTGAACTCATTAAGAAGGAGATTTTATGAGATTTGAAGGAAAAAGTAAAACTTTCCAAGTACACTTGGAATACTAAGCAAAATTGATCAAATGCTGGACCATGAAACAAGTTCATTGCTTCATGAGCTTCAAGTGTCTCAAATGCTATTCTTTACATGTGGAAGAATATCTTGTTTTTCTTTCCCTATCAAGAACCAATCTTTACAAAGATTTATTACTGTCAAATGTTTAATCTAGTCAATAAATTTGTGAATCATTTATTTGAAAGTAGTTCAATAAATGATGCAATTGTGCATGCAAGTCTGTAGTCTCATAACAGATTAGATGTCATGGAATTGAAGGTATGATGCTAAAATGAGTAACAGATTCTTTTGTCTTTCTTCCTTTGCACACAGAAGTTAATAGCACCTTCCCATGATATTTTTATGATAGAAAACTAGCCCTGCCTCTTAAGCATTCATAAACAAATAAATCTAAATGATAAGGATATAAATTATCATTAACTTAGTACATTACTCATTGAACTGAAGTCCATTTCTTGCTTTAAGATTATAGTTGTGGCCGGGCGCGGTGGCTCAAGCCTGTAATCCCAGCACTTTGGGAGGCCGAGGCGGGTGGATCACGAGGTCAGGAGATCGAGACCATCCTGGCTAACATGGTGAAACCCCGTCTCTACTAAAAATACAAAAAAATAGCCGGGCGAGGTGGCGGGCGCCTGTAGTCCCAGCTACTCGGAGGCTGAGGCGGGAGAATGGCGTGAACCCAGGAGGCGGAGCTTGCAGTGAGCCGAGATCGCGCCACTGCACTCCAGCCTGGGCGACACAGCGAGACTCCGTCTCAAAAAAAAAAAAAAAAAAGATTATAGTTGTAAGGTTTTGGAAGCAAATAAAGAAAAAGGATGTTCATGTCTTCCAAGTTTTCCAGTTTAGAACACCAGGGTATCTAATGCAGAATATCTTCAGAGTAAAGCAAGTTAATGCTCACATTACTTGACGTCTTCAAGGACCTAATAGCTTATGTGTATTTTACTAGCAGAATACATTCTTATACTTTCTTTGCTTGAGCCACTGATTAAGTTATATTTGATTAAATAGTAAAGAAAGCCTTTATGATGTTACAGGAGGAAAGCCAGGAGGTTACTAACACCTTTTTAGTACTTTAGAGCTAAGTAACCATCTTGACACACCTCAAATGTAAATGTATTACCTACGAGACGGGCAGGTGGACTTGGAGGAATTTCTAGAAGCTGGGTTTGTCATAGCTTGTAACATGGCTAGACCTGGACTTGGTTTGGTTAATGGCTATGATCTGGGTTGCGCTGCTTTCTATAGTTTCTGATTTCAGAATTAATTGACCTACCAGGTTGCAGAAGACCCTGAAGGGACAGACCCAGCTAATGATGGCCATGAGTGGATGTCCAGCCCAGCAGTCAGAACATGGTATCCAAAAGCTATGGCCATAAACAACAGTTAGAAAAACCAACTCAATAACAGGAAAATGCAACCCGAGGTATCATAAAGCTGATCCAGGCTCCCACATATGGTTGTTCAGATCATGCACTGCACAACCCCAGATGATGCTATTTATGTAGATGGTATGTCCTAACAAATAGACCAAGCATAGATTGGGAATGCAGGAATGATAAATAAATAGTTGTCTAAATAGGAAATATATACAGTTGGAACAGAGAAAGCCTACCAATAGTCAAAGATTCAGAGGTAAGACTCCAGAATAAGAAGATGGACCCAAAAGGAAATATTTCTGTCTTTAACAGAAAACAGAATCTTATAGGTTTTGTCAGCTCGGGGTGTCATCAAGGAGTGATTCAGAAGGTGTCACCTTGAATTTCACCTCCTCTGGATTCTTGCTATTGCCATGGGTACTGTGGTTCAGTGCTGTACTACCATGCCATTAAAGTTCTGGCACAAGTGGGCAAAAATACCTTCTTTTAATTCTTCTGGATAGAATAGAAATAAACTGGAATTTTTCTTAAAAAAAGATTTTACTAAATACAAAAAAATGAACAAAAAATAAATATTTAAGGTAATATAAAATTGAACTTTCTTTACTCAGCTTTTGCATGTCTAGGAATTTATCCAAATGAAATAATTATGAATGTCAATTAAGGTTTGATCAGAGAAGCAGAACCACTGTGAGTGATCCAGAGGGATTTGTGTAGAGGACAGACCTTACACATTAAGTCAGTATAGGAGCTGGTTGCATTGTCTTTGTATGACTGTGGTCCTTTGTGTGGTACTGAACCTGAAGTCAGCAGGGCCTGTAGTTAGGAAGGGAAGATGCATGTGAAGTGGGAGTGAGCAAGGACAAATGGTGATTCACAGGATGAGCTAACACTGATAAACCGAAACTGAAATTTGCGTCTGCCTCTCATTGCTTCCAAACATCCAACTTCAATGACGTGGAAGACTTTGAGATGATCTAATGCATTCCACCATGGAGCTGCACATGTACCAGGGCCAAAATCTGGAGAAGTTGAAAGCTGGATCTGTTGGGCCCAGATGCTACCCCATGGAGATAGAGCTGGAATTGCTACTGGCCTGGTTGCTGGCTCCTTTAACAAGGTGGGCCAGCATGACAATATACATGAGCTGCAATGGTGCCTGACTCTGCACCAATCTTCCAAGCCTAAGCATGATTGCTGCTACTATTCCACCATCCAAATCTCATGCAGTCTTTTCATGGTTCTCATTAGCTCAGAAGCATGCAGGGAGGCGGGGTCTGGAAAATGTTAAGTCCAGTTTACTTGACACCATACAAAGTCATTGTGTAATGTTTGTCACAAATTAACTACAGAGATTTTTATTGCAGTATTACCTGTAATAATAAAGAATAGGATATAACCTAACTTCCAACAATACAGAAATGGTTAAAAATGTATGAAACATCCACACATTATAATATATTACAAAGAGGGCTGGGTGTCGTGGCTCACGCCCTTAATCCCCAATTTTGGGAGGCCAAGGTGGGTGGATCACTTGAGACCAGGAGTTCAAGACCAGCGTGACCAACATGGTGAAAGCCCCATTTTTACCAAAAATATAAAATTGGCTGGGTATGCTGGCACACGCCTGTAATTCCAGCTACTTAGCAGGCTGAGGCTTGAGAATCTTTTGAACCTGGGAGGCGGAGGTTGCAGTGATCTGAGATTGTGCCACAGCACTCAAGCCTGGGCGACAGAGTGAGACTCTGTCTCAAAAACAAATTGAAATTAAAATATATTATAAAGGACGTAAAAGGATGTTTAAGCCCATGAACATATGTTCACAATACATTATTATTGTACCTGGTTGTGTAAATACAAAATACTATTGAGTCGCTATGGCAAACAGACTAACAGCATCCCAAAGATGGCCACTTCCTAATCCCAGAACTTGTGAATATGTTAGCTTACACAGTAGAGGAGAATTAAAGTTACAGATAGAATTATTAAGGTTGATAATCAGCTGACTTTAAAGTAGAGATTATTTTGAAGTATCTAGGTGGAATATTTAAGAGTGGATAAAAGTGGAAGAGGGCAGGAGAAGAGGGTCAGAGAAAGAGATGTGACAATGGAAGGAAGGGTCAGAGAGATGCAGGTATTGCTTGCTTTGAAGTGGAGGAAGGGGCCATGATCTAAAGAATGTCAGTGGCCTATAGAAACTGGAAAGGCAGATAAATGAATTCTCCCCTAGGAGCTTCAAAGAGGAGCTCAGCAGCCCTGTGAGCCCTTGATTTTGGCCCAGTGAGACCCATGTCAGACTTACATGCCCCACAACTGTAAGATAATACATTTGTGTTAGCTAAGCTGCCATGTGGTCATTTGTTGCAGCAGCAATGGAAAACTAATACTGCACCATAACATAATAAATGGTCAAGACCACCATGCATGCCAGAATACCAAGTGGGAATTTCCAAGTGGATGGCCTAGAATATATGATGCGGCTCTCAAACTCAACGGAAGATATAGAAAGATGGCAAAACAGAGATGGACTACTTTGTGAGGTTTTCTTTGGGCAGAGCTGTGCAGTGACTTTGCACTCCCCCTCCCAGTGGGAAGGGACAGAGGGTAACTTCCCCTTCCCTTCACTAATTAGAGGGGCTTTGAGAACTTAATCTGTATCCCCTTGAGTTTGGGGCCACAAAGGACTGAGTCTAACTGCTGCTCAGGAAACCTAAAGGGCAAGAAAGATGAGCTGGTGATCTGCTTTGGTTTCAGAGGATGAAGGTCTGCAGCTGTGTTCAGCTCAGCCTGTCTCTCCCAGAGTTTGTCAGGACAGAGTAAACAGGTCATTTCCTGTGGAACAGGTGTTTTTGCTCCTGCCTTAGGGAAGAGGAAGCAGATGATGAAGTTGCAATAGGAAGAGTCTGAATGAAAAACCCAGAGCTGAGCGGGTAACAGTAGCCGAGGAATAGGCTGTACAGCAGTGACGGGAATTATAGCCAGAGAGGCTCAGCAGGGGAGCCTCCCTCTGAGGCTCCCTCCTCCCTCCCTACAAAGTAACTAGGGTTACTTTGAAGAAGTGCTGATTATAATTGATAAACTGAGATAACTGCAAAAATTCTGACGCAACATGAAATTATCAGTGATTTCTATTGGTGACAAGGTCACAGGTCCGATGAATACTAGTAGGGTTTGCTGCATTCATAATAAAGAAATTGCTAAATTTCAGCTAGGAGTTACTGAAAATAAAGATGCAATTTCCCCTCATCCATGTTCTGTCCACATATACCAGGTTAAGAACACTAATCTAGTCCCAAAGTGTCCTGTCATGGATTAGCAAACTGCAGCCCAGTTTTTGACCCCTGTGAATTGTTTGATGACAAAGTAAACTAGTAGCAGATTGAAGGCCTAGAACAATGTCTATTCCCTTATTCCAAACTGCTTCCTGTTGACTAGAATCTCAGAGATTTAGCATTGGCTTTAGCAACATACAAATGACAGAAGTCAAGCTAAATTATTTTGCGACAAAAGTAAAAGGTTGACTTATACCATTTGATTTTGCTTTTTAAAAAAGCTTTATCTGCTAACAGAAATGTAGTCAAGCCTTCCTAAGATCCACTGAAATGTAAGATAAAGTTTGTAGGCAAAATTTATCTAGCCAAACACTTGACCTATTAAGAGGGCTTCTCTGGTCTATATTCAGACTTCTTTTTGTACATGCATGATTCCTCCATACTTCAATAAGGCCCTCAGACCTTTGAGCCAAAATTCTGAGACACTGCCAGTGAACGTCCTTTAAAAAAACGCATGTGATAGAGATTATAATTAGAATATTTATTCCTGTTATTACAAAGCCAAACAAGAAAGCATCCAATAAAATTCTCCAGGGCCAGGCGTGGTGGCTTAGGCCTGTAATCCCAGCACTTTGGGAGGCTGAAGTGGGCGGATCATGAGGTCAGGAGATCAAGACCAGCCTGGCTAACATGGTGAAACCTGTCTCTACTAAAAATACAAAAAAATTAGCCGAATGTGGTGGCATGCACCTGTAGTCCCAGCTACTTGGGAGGCTGAGGCAGGAGAATTGCTTGAACTCGGGAGGTGGAGGTTGCAGTGAGCCAAGATCGTGCCACTGCACTCCAGTCTGGGCAACAGAGCGAGACTCTGTCTCAAAAAAAAACCCAAAAAACAAAAAAAAACTCCAAAGGTAAAACAATGTTTCTGGCTACTCTACAATAATAGTATAACCCAGTTCTTACATACTAAAATGTGCCATCCAAACAGTTCGATGTCTCATAAAATTTGGTTTAAAAAAAAATGTGCCAGGGCATTTCTTTCCTTGCTAATTCTCTGTCTTAGGCCGTCTAAACTCCTCGTCAGTCTGTCAGCCAGTCAGTGCACGAATTGTTTTTAATGGCCTCTTCTCTGTTGACAACTGTTCTAGGCTATATTATTTGTCTGTATTCTTAGATCTCTGGAATGTGGAGCCTTGTGGACCTGGGGAACCACCCCTCCCAGAGTTAACTAATTCCTAGAGATAACAATTTGCCTGCCAGCACATCTTTGATATGCAAACCAACCAATTAGGGTTCCAAGCCCAACCTACCTCCTTTTATCAGATCACTACAGGGCTGCTGAAATTATTCAAACTGTCCAATCATAAGGTTGTTCTGCTTGCTTACTTCGCTTTCCCTTTTCCTCTTTTCAAAAACCACAACAAAGGCTTCTGCACTTTCTGCCTGCTCATCTGGCTTCGGTCCTTCCCTGTGTGGCCCTGCCTGCCATGCCTTGCCTCCCGTTTCTAGGGGACTGTGAACATAAAAAACCTCCTTCCTTCACGGCGATCATTTTATGTCTCTGTGTTGTACTATATCTGCTCAAAACAATTTCCAGGTACATTTTTAGACAATAGGCTGGAAGAACAGCGGCAAGTAAGACACACCAAATCTGTCTTTGAAGAGCTGAAAATCCTTGAAGGAGCTTATGTTTTAGCCTAGGCTTTATAAATTTGCATGAGCATGGGCTCTAAAATAAATAGAACCTAGATGTGACCAAGCACCATTCTTTTCTTCCCCACCTGGGTATTTTCTGCTAACATGTGGGGTAAAGGTGGTAGATGAGAATTGGGGAATCAAGGATTTAATCCTAATTCTCTTTTGCCTGGATAAAGACCAGACTCTACCTAGAGCACACTCCACCTACTAATGCCTAGGCTGGAGAGAAAGGACCAGGATAGGGTCCTTTTAATTTTATCTTGCCACATGATTAGGAAGATGCAAGATGATTAGGAAGAGGTGTGGTGACTCACACCTATACTCTCAGCGCTTTGGGAGGCTGAAGCAGGAGGATCCCTTGAGTCCAGGAGTTCAAGATCAGCCTGGGCAATATAGGGAAACTCTGTCTCTATAAAAAATTTTAAAAATTAGCTGAGTGTGGTGGCACACACCTGTACTCCCAGTTACTCGAGAGGCTGAGGTGGGAGGATTGCTTGAGCCCAGGAGTTTGAGGCTGGAGTGAGCTGTGATCATGCCACTGCATTTCAGCCTAGGTGATAGCGGGAGAGCCTGTCTCAAAAGAGAGAAAAAAAAAAGGAGGGGGAGGGAGATGGTTAGGAAGACTTACCAATGTCTTTCCTGAGTGCTTCCTGCCTTACCAGTTTTCCTTAAACCAAACTTGCACTGGATGCTGATTGAAGTGTGAAAGGAAAGTAACTCTTGGGGCCTCCAAATCACTCAGCTAAAGGGAAAAGTCCAGCTGGGAACTGCTTAGGGCAAACTTGCCTCCCTATTCTATCCAGTCATCCCTCTGCTCACTGAGATAAATGCATAACTGATTGCCTCCTTTGAAAAGGCTAATCAGAAACTTTAAAAATTGCAACTTTCTATACCTGGAAGCCCCTCCCCACTTTGAGTTGTCCTGCCTTTCCAGACTGAACCAATGTATATCTTACGTATATTAATTGATGTCTCATGTCTCCCTAAAATGTGTAAAACCAAGCTGTGCCCCAACCACCTTGGGCACATGTCGTCAGGACCTCCTGAGGCTATGACATGGGCACATGTACTTAACCTTGGCAAAATAAACTTTCTAAATTGACTGGGGCCTGTCTCAGTTACTTGGAGTTCACAGAAGTATTTAAAAATTAAATGGAGGATGAGGCAGATCTTACAAAGCAGTGTAGTGTGGAGGGAACAGAAGTCATGCCTAGGTCTAACCTACTCTTCTTCCCATGTTCTTCTCCCATGCTCCCCACATAGCATGAAAGAAGTTCTGTTGAGTTAGACATTTTGCTTGAATGCCTCTCAAAGATGCTCTGCTCACTCCCCATTCTCCCAGACACCTTTCTCTTATCCTTGTGTCTGCTTGTCAGTCCAGTGTCTTACTCTGTTCCCTTAGTAAGAGAGTTCCTTCCTGCCTCTTCCCAAAGGAAGAGGCTACGGACCAATACAAATGAAACCTTCCACTGCCCCAGCCCTGCCCACATGCGGCAGGTGGACCCAGAGCCTCTTGAATTGGAGAACCGGTAGAGGCTGCTTCCACAGCCATTATCCCCACAGTGAGAGCAGAGGCTAATCTCTCCAGTTCCCTCAGAGGAAAAGTCCCTCAGCAATGCAGGTGTTTGTTTTAGACAACATAGTCCAGCCTCACATGAAGAAAGCTATTCCTCCCATTAATATGGGTTTGGCTATGTTCTCTTCAAAGCAGTAATCCTTGCTTTATTTCATTAAGAAGCCTCTGACCACTTCCAGTTTTGGCTTGCCTCATGAGTCATGGTGCCGGCAGGGAGTTCCTTTGTCTTGGTCATCTGGGGCAGCTTTCTGGTCCAAATCTGTTTTTTGTTTTTGTTTTTGTTTTGTTTTGTTTTGTTTTTGAGACAGAGTTTCACTCTTGTTGTCCAGGTTGGAGTGCAATGGCACAATATCGGCTCACGGTAACCTCCGCCTCCTGGGTTCAAGCGGTTCTCCTGCCTCAGCCTCCCGAGTAGCTACAATTACAGGCACCCACCCGGCTAATCTTTTATATTTTTAGGAGAGATGGGGCTTCACTGTGTTGGCCAGGCTGGTCTCAAGCTCCTGACTTTGTGATCCACCCACCTCAGCCTCCCAAAGTGCTGGGATTACAGGCGTGAGCCACTGTGCCCGGCCACTGGTCCAAATCTCTTAACCAGCAGAAGGGACAAAAGAGAAAATGGGAAAGCATGTGAGCTCATCCCTTCTGCCTGTGATTTTCTCATACTGCGTCCGTTCCTCCATTCATCATATGTCCTCAGAAGGCATGAACAAAAGGCTAGGGGAACAGGAGTATTAGGTCAGAATATTTTCCCCACTTGTATCTGATCTTGCAAGAAACAGCTGGTTTGCATAAATCATTTAATTGAAGTGAGTTTAATAAATGAACTATTTACAGAGGTGCAACAGCCTTAAGGGAACTCGGCGAAGAGTGGTGAAGACCAGGGACAAGCACAGCAGGAAGCCAGTGCCACTCATAGATGCGTAGAAGCAAGTGGTGATGGTGTTACCTGACCCCTGTGAGAGCCACAGCTGTGGAGGAGGGAACACCTGAAAGTCCCGTGGCAAAGAGGAATGCAGCCACTGCAAAACCACGTCCCAACAAGGAGTCACAGTGGGATAAATAGGCTGACTTGGCTTCCTGCCTTCTAATCCCCGGTCAGCACCAGCCATCAGCCAAACCCAATTGGAAGCCAGAGGACAAGAAGTGTCAGATGACACAGTCTGTAGGCGTCAGCCTCCCAGAGCACAAGCCAAGGCAAAGGGTGGAGAGTGGAGGGGCAAACAGAGAGGAACCAACACACAGTCAACAATCAGAAGTGAAAAATGGTCGGCTTATCCCACAAAGCAAACCACTGTGTGCGGCTTATTACGACTTACTTTGTGGAAGTTCAACAGACAGATGGCATCTAGAGCACCCGGTACCTCATCTCCAGATGGGTGGGATTTCGGTTTTCTTTCCACAACCCTCACAACATGTCTCCTTACTCTACATTCTACATCTCTGTCAGGGACAAAAAATTCTGCATCAACATGTTTCTAGCCTCTAGATGGTTTTTTGTTTTTTTGTTTTTTTGTTTTTGAGACGGAGTCTCGCTCTGTCGCCCAGGCTGGAGTGCAGTGGCCAGATCTCGGCTCACTGCAAGCTCCGCCTCCTAGGTTCACACCATTCTCCTGCCTCTGCCTCCCAAGTAGCTGGGACTACAGGCGCCCGCCACCACGCCTGGCCAATTTTTTGTATTTTTAGTAGAGACAGGGTTTCACTGTGTTAGCCAGGATGGTCTCAGTCTCCTGAACTTGTGATCTGCCTACCTCGGCCTCCCAAAGTGCTGGGATTACAGGTATGAGCCACCGCGCCCAGCCAGCATCTAGGTTTTTCAGAAAGGCCATCTTCTTCAATGCTGTCCCCTACCTGCTACATCAGGAATCACCCAACAGCATTGCTGCAGGTTATTGAGTCTGATTAGATACTTTGGTGACAAACTGCTTACAATCTCCAGAGGGAAACTTCTATCACTTAACAACTCTGTTTTAAAAAAGTTCACAGGCAGGGGTGGTGACTCATGCCTATAATGCCAGCACTTTGGGCAGCCAAGGCGGGTGGATCTTCTGAGCTCAGGAGTTTGAGACCAGCCTGAGCAACCTGATGAAACCCCCTCTCTACCAAACATACAAAAATTTGCCAGGCATGGTGGCACATGCCTGTGGTCCCAGCTACTTGGGAGGCTGAGGTAGGAGGATGAGTCCAGGAGGTGGAGGTTGCAGTGAGCCGAGATCATGCCACTGCACTCCAATCTGGGTGACAGAGTGGGATCCTGTCTCAAAAAGAAAAATAATTAATTAAAAGGTTAACAGTAAGCCACAACAATATTTATTGAAAAATTTCCCCTTCTCAGTGACAGTTTTGTTTAAAATCAAAGTTAGATTCTTTTTTTTTTTTTTTGAGACGGAGTCTCGCTCTGTCACCCAGGCTGGAGTGAAGTGGCGCTATCTCGGCTCACTGCAAGCTCTGCCTCCCGGGTTTACGCCATTCTCCCGCCTCAGCCTCCCGAGTAGCTGGGACTACAGGCGCCCACCACCACGCCCGGCTAATTTTTTTGTATTTTTAGTAGAGACAGGGTTTCACCATGTTAGCCAGGATGTTCTCGATCTCCTGACCTTGTGATCCGCCCGTCTCAGCCTCCCAAAGTGCTGGGATTACAGGCTTGAGCCACTGCACCCGGCCAGATTCTTAAAAGATAATTTCAAAGTTGAAATTCTCTCAGTTTTACATATAACTTCAAGATGATTCAATACCATTGGTACCATTTGGCCATGTTATCATCCTCCTGAAATGTTTTGTTAAATGGGGTCTGGAATCCCAGAGATTCTCATCTGCTGCTGCTATGAAGCAAAATTAACTCAAGAGTGGAGTGAAGGTGTTAGGAGTAATGTTTCAAGGGGGTGAAAACATTAATTGGGAAAAAAGACTAGATACTTTTAGGGAGAGGGATAGAGATACAATGATGTCGTTATAGAATTATAAGCTAAAGTTCACAAAGGAAAAGAATCAGTGTAAGATGAAACACGGAATGTTTGCAGCACTCAGGAACAACCACCAAAAAAAAAAAAAAGGTCTGAAAAAATAAAACTGGAAGATTCAGGGATAGTTTCCATGTATTCCTAGGGATCTCACTCTTCTCTCCTCTGCTCTGTGCCCTAAATTGACCTGGGATGGATTACATGAACTGCCCTGTGGCATCTGATTAGGTTCTGGTTAGCCCCTGGGAGACCCTGGGCGGAAGATCAGAGGGGAGAAGAGTAAGGCTGGAATATTTATCTGCTTCCATCTTTCTCCCTATGGGGTCTCTGCAGGCTGGCTGCATCCCTGTACTCAAGGCCTCTATCGGACTTCCCCCTCCACACAATTTTCTCTCTGGATTCCAGTAATTCTCTACCCTTCAGACTTGGGGCACTGCCTAACCCTGAGGATTGCCACACACTGCCCACAACTTCATAAACAGTCTTGTTCATTATTAAATTACTCAATTCCAATATGCTGTGTGTTTTCTGCCAGGACCCTGATTAACACACTCAGTCTTATTAGCCTCCCAACACATGTTTATTGAGTAACCACCACGTCAAGGAGGAATAAAATGACTAATTGGAGAATCAATGCCTTCAATAGGGCAGTCTGAGAGTGGAGACAGCCAGAGAGGCAGATCATTATATTATATCCTGACAGGTGACACAAGGAGGCACTGGATGGGGAGGTCAGTGGGATATAAAAGTCTGGGCAGGGGCAGACTCAGGGAAGGTTTCTCAGTGGAGATGGGGTTAGGGAAATTTAGAGGCAGGGGCGTGGGTAGGAAGTGGTCAGAAGCTGCCAGAGCAGTTTACAGCCAAGGACATCAGAGCCAGTCAGGTTATGGTAAGAGACTAGAGGGGAGGGCTAAGCTGGACCAGATCAAAGCCTTGTGCTGGGGAAAGGTGTCTTTCTCTTCCATTTGCTTACTCTCCCCACCAAGGGAAAAATAATGACACAGGTGAGGTCTACAGCCTCTTACTCTGAGCCCTTAATCCTGCCCTACTACCATGGCCTGCCACTCCTATTTCTTTAGTCTGCTTTGAAAATCACCTCCATATACTTCCTGCACATTCTAAGGTCTTTCAAGACAGCAACAAGACAATACAGCAAACTAGTCCTTGGAGATGAGCTACAGAAGAGGGCTAGAAGTGAACGTTCCCAAATGCATTCTGGAAGCCCTGGTGGTCAGAACCCTTTTTCTTTGATAGCATTAGATAATGCTGACACTATTTTTGTCCAGTGGAGAAGGGTGAGGATAATGTTGGAAAGAGGGCAGGGAGCGAGCTTCACTTCATCAACAGGGGCTTTGGTTCAAATCGGTTTGGGTGGCCTGGCACTTTGAAAATCCATTTATCACACTAAATGGCAAGTCCAGGTCCAGGAGGTTCCTGTCTTCCCTCTCTCAACAGCAAACTGCAAGTAGTTTCATTGCAGGATAAGGCCAAGCCCACTGCTGCCCATGCTGTTTTTGTTTTGTTTCGAGACAAAGTCTAGCTGTCACCAGGCTGCAGTGCAGTGGTGCGATCATAGCTCTCCTGAGCTCAAGTGATTCTCTTGCCCCCACCTCCCAAAGCCCTGGGATTACAGCCATGAGACACTTCATGGGGACCCCGGTTTACTGGTTTTTGTTTGTTTTTTGAGACAGAGTCTCACTTTGTCATTCAAGCTGAGGGCAGTGGTGCAATCTCAGCTCACTGCAGCCTCGACCTTCTGGGCTCAAATGATCCTCCTTCCTCAGTCCCCAAGTAGCTGGGGCTACAGGTGCACACATTTGTATTTTTAGTAGAGACAGGGTTTCACCTTGTTGCCCAGGCTGGTCTCAAACTCCTGGATTCAAGTGATCTGCCCGCCTCAGCCTCCCAAAGTGCTAAGATTACAGGTGTGAGCCACTGCGCTCAGCCTTTACTGTTAACTTAAAACAAAAAATTATAAATTTGAAAAAGGAGGAGACTTTCTTTTAAAAGGTTATAGCCTGCAAGGTGGCCATTCCATAGGCTGATAAACACAGCCTCTGGCCTAAGACCAGAGACAGGCACTTGGAAGGCAGAGGGGTTGGGGTAGAAGCTTTATGCCGAACAGTTTGGCCAAACATACATACTTAACAGGTTACAGGAGGAACTATGAATATTGATGGAGGTGGTCCTTACACATGCATATTGAACAAACATGCATGTAACATGTTCTCTTTGGGGTGGAGACTTAACATTTAAATGTATTACTTCAAATACATTTAAATGTATTACTTCAAACCTATACTTCAAAAGGTCTTTTTAGGCCGTGAATGCATACAAGTGCAAATCCTGTAAACTGGCCAGAACTAGTCCATGGTCGGTGGTCTTCTTATCAGGAAAAAGTTCCTGAAATCAGTTTCTTGTCCAATGAAAGCTGTAGTTCTGGCTTGTGGAACAGGGGTTCAGTTGGTCAGCATCTGTGAGCTGATTAAGTTGTAATAGTTTTAACATCGCTTATCTCAAACCAGTGCTTGTTTAGCCTCTAGAGAAAAAGAAAACCTTTGTGGCAGTTAGACCATAGTTTATTCCTTAAGTGTAGGAGTGTGTGACTTAGGTCCTTTTTATAATATGATGTCATATTGCTACAAAGAGTCTGTTCCGTCCGCCTTATGATTTATCTTTTAAACATTAATGCTAGTCAGTTGTTGAGTCTAAATTCCAAAAGGGAGGGGGTAGACTTCCTGATTTCCCTTCTGGCTGTAGCTAGAAACTCAGCTTTAAGGTTTTCTGGGGTCTGCTTGGCCAACGGGGTCCATTCAGTCAGTGAGGGGCTTAGGATTTTACTTTTAGTTTACACCACCCTACGGGTTCCTCCTTAACACCCTTTGATGTCAGAGACAGCAATTCTCCAGCACTGCGGCTAAGGAGGCTTCTTTAGAGTTAAAAGCACACACATAACCTTACCCAACGGATCCCTCTCTTCTCTTAATCAAGAGGGCGCACCACTGCCCTACTCAGCCTCCCCACAAATAAGGACGAGATACGGGAAGGGTTAAAAGCAAGTGGTGGGTATAAAATCCTCGGAATTCTCTCTTTGAGCAACTAACTAGGGCTGTTACTGAAGCCCTCTGCGAGCTTGGATGCTGGGCGAGAGTGAGGCCACCAGGCAGTGAGCGCCCTCGGCGGCCGCGTGATCCCGGGGGTGGGGCCCGTTTCTGAGTTGGGGCTAGCTCCCCACCCCCAAAGGCCCCACATTCCGGGCCAGCAGCCCAGAAAGTCCCTCCCCGCAGGCGGAGACAGCCCCAAGAAGTCGACGCCCCGGTCCCGCCGCCCGGCCACTACCCAAAGGCTGCCGCCGCCTCTCCAAGTTACTGTGGACCCCGCGGTGCGGAGTATGGGGCGCTGATGGCCATGGAGGGCTACTGGCGCTTCCTGGCGCTGCTGGGGTCGGCACTGCTCGTCGGCTTCCTGTCGGTGATCTTCACCCTCGTCTGGGTCCTCCACTACCGAGAGGGGCTTGGCTGGGACGGGAGCGCACTCGAGTTTAACTGGCACCCGGTGCTCGTGGTCACCGGCTTCGTCTTCATCCAGGGCATCGGTACTGGCACCTCCTGGGGGGTGCGGGGAGGAAAGCGGGGAAAGCGACTGGGGGCAGAGGGTCCTCCGTGAAGCGCCTCCCAGCTGAGGAAATATTGGAGTATCGCGGGGCCCAGAGAAGTGCGGTGAGGAGCGCGCGGGAAGCCAATTTGGCGGGGTGGGAAGGCGGCGCGGGAGGGAGGCTGGCCGGCTCTGGGAGCGAGACGCAGCTGCGGTTCGGGCGGATAGCAGCGAGCGCGGGGCTGGGGGTGCGCGGTGGAGACGCGCTGCTGGGGGCGGCGGAGCGTGGCCCGCCCCACTTGGTTAACTCTTTGCGGCGAGTGGCTGGGACGCATTGGAGGCGCCTCCAAGACCCGGAAACTTGAGCCCGGGAGCGATACCGGAGCGCCGCGCAGTCGGGCCGCTGCAGCCCGCTCGCCCCGGAAAGTCGCCCCTGTGGACCGAGCCTGCGCAGTCGGGGGCGCGGAAACACTTTCGCCCCAGCCTGTTGCTGAACTTGCTTCCAGCCTGCAGACGAGGAGGGCAAGGCCCCAGGGAAAGATTGCCGGGGCGAGAATTTGCCCCTATTTGTAACATCCTAGGCCCTGGGTGAAGGGGCAGGCCAAGGGGGGCGAGTGAAGCATCCGCCCTAGGTTCCTCTCCTCCTAGAGCGTTAAGCTCAGTCGAGACCGGGAAGCTGCCAGGACTCCAAAGAATGTTTCGCCGCCCTGCCCAGTCATTGGACAGTCTTGAGCCCGACTGGTTTATGTGGCAGCCGAGGGCGAAAGTTCCCCCGCCGGGCTTCCTATTGGGCACTGGCCCAGCACTCCGGGTGGGAGATGCCTGGAGAGGGCCCGCGGCTGCCTTGCACCGAGGGATGCCTGTGCTCCGGCTGCCAGCGGCGCGAGCTGCGTCCGTGTTTGGCCCGCGGCGAGCCAGCCCCGGGCCTGCATTCTCTGGGCTGAGGCTGGCGCGGGGGTGGGGCTCGGCAGTCGCTGGCAGTGTTTGTTGTCATTGTGTAGTGCCTCTCACAATGTCCTGACAGCTTCCTTCGGTTTGCCGTGTAGCTGGAGGAACCTCTAGCTTGTGGCGCAAACAACTTATTTGTAACCACTTCCCAAAAGGCATGGCCTTGAGAAAGTAGTTAGAGAAAGGCAGCAAGGGGTGGACTGGGGTTATGTCGCAGAAGATAATCGAGAGTAGTAGCAAGGGTTTGGAAAGATATGCCCACTGGCCGAAATCTCTAGCTTTGCCTCCGGGCAGGCTGCCTTTTCTTCACCAAATATTTAACTCCCCACAAACGAGTGTGCAAAATAGTGCTGACCTCATTCCTAAAGAAAAGTGATTTTGGTTTTTGTTTTTGTTGGTTGTTTTAAACTTGTACTGCAGCTTTCGCAAGTGTGGCCAGCATTCTCCCACTCTGGAATGTAGTGGAAGGTGTTACTAACCCTCAGCATTCAAAGGGTTCCCTGATGTGAGATCGGCATCAGGGTGTGAGCACCACTGGGCACCTAAGGCATTTCGTTGCGTAACTCTCAGTTATTTTGCCACTACGCTTATAAGAGAAAAACATACTCAAGTTCCAAAGTAACTGTCAGAAGCACTCTTTCCTTCATGGTTGGAACCCTTAAGTTTGGCCCAGAGCTGTCTACACCTTGTTTGCTCAAAGAGTAGAACCAGTCTCCTCTTCTACCCAACTCTTCAGAGCAGCTTCTAATACCAAAAAACTTTCTGGAGGTCTTGGAATATCTTCTCATAATTAAGGTTAAGGGAACAAGTGTTATTACTCGTTGCCTGACTTGCCACAGAGGAGAAGACGTCGGAATGGCTAACAGTGATTGCATGCTGTATGTCCGCTAAGTGCATTATGTCACATGTATGTAAGAGTAAACTGAGACAGAGAAGAGTTATGTAACTTACCCATGAAAGCTGTTTTAAGTCTTTTCAGTGACCTTATCGTCAAAGTTTGATTCTCTGCTTTTATGGCAATATGCTTATTTTCTGCCAAATCTTTTTAGACAGCGAAAACCTTCATGTAAAATATGTTTTGAAACTCTTCATTCATGTTAGAGTCCAATATACAGTTTTCCTAAAAGGTTTTTTAATTTCTCTAAACTTTGTACTTCTCTTAATCTGTTCATATTTACTCTTGGACAAAAATGTGTAAATTTTGGCAATTTTCATCTGCTGTTCTTATGAAAATCTTGTTTCTTTTTTTCTTTCTTTCTTTTTTTTTTTTTTCTTTTGAGACGAAGTCTTGCTCTGTCACCCAGGCTGGAGTGCAGTGGTGCGATCTTGGCTCACTGCTACCTCTGCCTCCCAGGTTCAAGCAATTCTCCTGCCCCAGTCTCCCGAGTAGCTGGGATTACAGGTGCGTACCACCATGCCCAGCTAATTTTTATATTTTTAGTAGAGACAGTGTTTCACCATGTTGGCCAGGCTGGTCTCGAATTCCTGACCTCAAGTGATCCACCTGCCTTGGCCCCCCAAACTGCTGAGATTACAGACGTGAGCCACCGCACCCAGCCGATCTTGTTTTCTTTGGGTTCAGTTACTGTATTTGTATCAGTGGTCCAGAGTTTGTCCCGTCATTACTCATCGTGTTTCCTGTTTGGATCCTGGATGTGCAAATCACTTTAATCATATAATGCATTTAATTGACATGAGCATAAATGTTTTCATAAATATAGGCACATGCATAGTTCTCCCCAGTTCTTCCATATCTTGGCCCACCCACCCACATTCCTCACCCTAAGTATTAGGAAGGCTCCAGTGGAAGGAGGGGGAGTAATAAATAAACTTTATAGGCCGTGAGGGACCCACACGTTACAGACTTGCCATGTTATAGCAGACTTTTTTACTGTGTGTGATTGCTGCAAGGAGGAAAATTTTAGGCTATGAGATTTCAGATCTCTAACAAAGAACACGATGTAATGGAGTTCTTCTCTTCTGTAATACACAAATATTTGGAGATGAGGAAAGGAAGGCTAAAGTACAGTTATTACTCTAAGTATAAGATGTTTTAGAAATGCAATATACAAATAGTAAACAATATTTGAAATTAAGAACAGGTATGAGTCCTTTGAAACACCTTTAAGAAGTAAGCTCTGGGCCGGTGCAGTTCAGCTACTTGTGAGGCTGAGGCAGGAGACTCACTTGAACTCGGGAGGCGGAGGTTGCGATAAGTGGATATCTCACCATTGCACTCCAGCCTGGGCAACAAGAGCGAAACTCCCATCTCAAAAAAAAAAAAAAAAAAAAAAAAAGCTCTGGCCGGGCATGGTGGCTCACGCCTGTAATCTCAGCACTTTGGGAGGCTGAGGTGAGTGGATCACCTGAGGTCAGGAGTTCGAGACCAGCCTGGCCAACATAGTGAAACCCTGTCTCTACTAAAAATACAAAAATTAGCTGGGTGTGGCAGCACGTGCCTGTAATCCCAGCTACTCGGGAGTCTGAGGCAGGAGAATTGCTTGAACCTGGGAGGCGGAGGTTGCAGTGAGCCAAGATTGTGCCATTGCACTCTAGCCTGGGCAATAGAGTAAGACTCTGTCTCAAAAAAAAAAAAAAAAAAAAAGAAAAAGCTCCAAAGAAGCAAAGTTAACATAGAAGTTACAAAACAAATATCCCTCTCCTCCTTTATTCCCCTTTCCCTTTCTTGCTAACCCTCCCTCTCCTTGTCCCATTTTATCCTCCATGTCCCTCTCTCGCTCTCCCTTCCTTTCCCCTTCTCTCTCCCCACCTCCCACACTCCAAGTATATTTTGGAAAATGTATATATTCTATATTAAAGTATAGCAGATCATGGGAAATCTAAAACTAAAATAAAATTTTAAACTAGTGGGAAATCTAGCTAACAGACTCTGACATGAATGAGGAAGAGTTTAGAAGAGGCTTTGTGCTTCTCTGAAAGAAATGTTTCCCATGAAATAAGTATACTACTAGGAAATCAGAGAAATGAACCTTGAAAAGGAGGCCACAGAAAAGACTGAAACAAATAAACGCTCTCAAAGTGGCTGTTGACCTTTTAAAGGTTCAGCAAGGTGGAATGTGTTCTTTAGTGAAAGGTAGAAAATTCAGGTATCTAAGTTTAGTGAAAAGAAGCCTTGGCAATTCTATACTCCTTCCTTTCCTGTGTAGAACTCGTTTTATTGTATAAACTGAAGGGAGAGAAATTAAATAGTTTAATGATCTCAAGTTGATTTTGTGAGAGAATATAACTACCTTTAAGTAACATTTAAAAGACTAACAGAAATTAAGAGCAGTTCTTAAAAAGCAGTTGGGATATCCTATTAATTTATCTAAAAGTGACCAAATTCCATGATTACTTAAATAGACTTGAAAAGCTCTTGGGGTAAAATCCAGCAAATAAGAAAATGGAGAAAGTGCCCCAAATACCTACTCTAAAATAAGCTTCAGGGACACCATTGATAATAAAACCTGTCAATCTTAGCGATACAAGGGTTTTTACAAAGCATAAAGAGATGATTTAAAGAAATTTTGTGAAGAAAACCACAAAAAATATCCCCAACATATTTTTTGTTGTAAACAAATACACATAGATTTTAAAATAATGCAACCAATAAAAATGTTTTAGATACGACTGTGGTGCTCAGTTCTATATCCCCAGCACCTAGAATGACACTGGGAACTGGCACATGGTAGATGAGTAAGTGGTTGTTGAATGAATGATTATTTCTGTACCATCATTGAATTGTTAGTAACAAAATGCAATTTACAGCCACTTATTTGTGACTATAATAATAGTGTTTAAAGTAAATACACGCTTGTCTTTCCCTAGCGATTCTCCTGTTCAGCCAGTTTAAAAGCACTGGCTTATCAACCTCCAGGAAGAATGGACATCTATTGCACTGCAAATGCATCTTTATTCTAAGGCCTCTAGCTGATGAGAATGTTGCTGCTTAAGTACAGTCTGTGCCTCCTTTTCCCTTCATCCCAGTTTTCTCTCCTTTTTCTGCATCAGGTTTCCCCCCTAACTGGCTTATTTCCAACATAGTATAATTTCTATCATCTTCGAAAACAAAACAAAATCACTCTTGACCCTGTATGTCCCTCAGCTACTGCCTCAATTCTCTGCTTGCCTTACCACAGAACTTTTTGAAATTTTTGTCCATACCTGCAGTTTCTAGTTCCTTTCTTCCTATTCTTTCTTGAGCCCTCTCCAATTAGGTTTTCACCTCCTGCTCCACCAAAATTGTGCTTAACATGGTAGCTAATGATCTCCATGTTGCTAATTCCATTGGTCAATTCTCAGTCCTCATAGTGTTTGAGTGGAAGGCAGCATTTGACATAATTGACCCCTCACTCCTTGGGACACTGTCTTTTTTTCTTTTTTCTTTTTCTTTTTTTTTTTTGAGGCGGAGTTTCACTCTTGTTGCCCAGGCTGGAGTACAGTGGTGCGATTTGGGCTCACCACAAGCTCCACCTCCCAGGTTCAAGTGATTCTCCTGCTTCAGCCTCCTGAGTAGCTGGGATTACAGGCATGCTCCACCACGCCCAGCTAATTTTGTATTTTTAGTAGAGACAGGGTTTCTCCATGTTGGTTAGGCTGGTCTTGAACTCCCGACTTAAGGTGATCCACCCGCCTCAGCCTCCCAAAGTGCCAGGATTACAAGTGTGAGCCACCGCACCCAGCCAGGACACTTTCTTTACTTGGCTTCTCTTCACCTGGTAAGTTGGGTGGCTTCCAGGACACCTGATTCTCGTGACTCTTCTCTCTTTCCTGGCTGCCTCATCCTCAGTCTCCTTTGCTGGTTCTTCCTCATCTTCCTGATGACTTCAGGTTAGAGTATCCCACGGCTCAGTCTTCTGACCACTTCTTTTTTTTCTACACTCACTTCTTTAGTGGTCAATCTTATCCAGTCTCTTCTTGGCTTTAAGTACTATCTACACACTGAACCCTCTCAAATTTGTGTATTCAGCCCAGACTGTTCCCTGAACTCCAAATCCAAATATCTATTTGCTTACTCAAACTCTCTACTTGAATATCAAATAGACATATCCGAATCTCAGCTCTTGATCTTCCTCATGCCTGCAAAACCAACTCCTCCCAGCACAGGCTCCACCATCTCAGTAAATGGCAACTTTATCCTTCTAGCCGTTCAGGACAAAATTATGCAGTCATCTATGATTCTTCTCTTCCATACTCCTCAGCCATTTCACTAGAAAATCTTAGAGACTCCAAATTCAAAATACAGTATTATCCAAATTCTGACCACTGACTATTAATTTATTGTCTGTCTTCTCCTACTAGAATATAAGCTCCCAGAAGGAAGGGATTTTGTCTGTTTTCTTCAATGCTGTATCCATAGCATTACCTAACACATAATAAGCATTCAATAAATATTTACTAAATTGATGGAAGTTTGGCCAGTTCTTTAAACCAGAGGGTCACACCTACAAGGATCAGTGTACAAAGTAAGTAGGTGAAGTCGATTTAGTATACAGCACCCACCAGGGTGTCTTTCTGGATTCAACTAGATATTCAGACACGAGAGACTACTGCCAGGGGCGGTGGCTCACGCTTATAATCCCAGCACTTTGGGAGGCCAAGGCGGGCAGATCACCTGAGGTCGGGAGTTCGAGACCAGCCTGACCAACATGGAGAAACCCATCTCTACTAAAAATACAAAATTAGCCGGGCATGGTGGCTCATACCTGTAATCGCAGCTACCCAGGAGGCTGAGGCAGGAGAATCACTTGAACCCAGGAGACGGAGGTTGCAGTGAGCTGAGATTACGCCATTGCACTCCAGCTTGGGTAACAAGAGCGAAACGCCGTCTCAAAAAAAAAAAAAAAAAGACATGAGAGACTATTAAGACCATACTGGACACCAGTCTACTCAGAATGATGTAGGACAGAAGCCAGAGCTTGCTGGCAGGGCAGTGGCAGGGCAGTGGCAGTGGGCATCCTTGCAGCAGCAGTCAACATAGCCCTCAGTAAGCTATCCTTTCCTCAGGTGACAGCTCAGGCACTGGGAGATGAGATCTGCACTGGTGAGATCAGAGCTTAAAGTCCCCATGCCACATAGGAACCATTGTCTTTTGTAGTACTCTGTATGCCTAGTTCCATGATCCCTGCAAGGGATATGTAGTGGGTTGAATAGTGGCCCCCAAAAAGGTATGTCCAAATCCTAATCCCAGGTATCTGTGAATGTGACCTTATTTGGAAATAGGATCTTTGCAGATGTTAACTATGGATCTCAAGATGAGATCACCCTGGATTTAGAGTGGGCCCTAAATCCTATGATTGGCGTCTTATAAGAGAAAGGAGAAGGAGATTTGAGACAAAGACACACAGAGAGGAAGGCCATGTGAAGACAGGCGGAGATTGGAGTGATGTGACCACAAGCCCAGGAAAATGGAGAATTGTCGGCGCCCCTAGAGGCCAAAGAGGGTATGGCATGGCTTCTTCCTTAAGACCATCCTGCTATTATAACACCTTGATTTTTAATTTCTGGCCTCCAGAACTGTGAAAGAATAAATGTGTTGCTTTAAGTTACTAAATTTCTGGTAATTTGTTATGGTGGCTCTAGAGGATTAATATAGGATATAACAGTTATCACTGCACTCTGGGAAGCCCAAAGTATTGGTATCGTCATCAGGTATTTACAGATTTTTCTTTGTTTCAGTCCAGACACAGTTTACCAATTGGGTCAGTTTTTATTATTACCAGTGTTGCCTAATAACTGGTGACAAGCCACTTTATCTGTTTACGAGGACAGTTAATTAAAGATCAGATCGTCATGCAGCAGAGCACAGGTGTGAGAGGTGGGAACTGTAGGGAACTACAGAGTGCCCACTCCTGGCAAAACAGGAAGTTTCCACTTAGCCCTAGTGGGTCATGGCTACGTGAGGATGCCAGTCCAAGGTTGCCAGGGCTTCTAATTGTCCCGAGAGAATCCAGATTTTTAAAAAATTGGTTCAAACGAAAAGTAAACCAGCCACAAAAACAAAACCTCCAAAACATTGGGCTGATCAAACAAAACATCTTTGGACCAAATTCTAGTCCATAGCTTCCAGTTTACAGGTGACTCCTGCTAGGGTTTTCTGACTTGACTTTGCAAGGTTTTACATTTTTCCCTTAAAAGGTAGAACATTCTTCCTTTTTAAGAAAGATAGAGGGCCAGGCACGGTGGCTCATGCCTGTAATCCCAGGACTTTGGGAAGCCAAGTAGGGAGACAAGTCTGGGCAACATGGTGAAACCCCATCTCTACAAAAAAAATACAAAAATTAGCCAGGCGTGGTGGTGTGTATTGATAAGTCCCAGCTACTCGGGAGGCTGAGGCTGGAAGATCACTTGAGCCTGGGAGGTTGACGCTGCGGTGAGCTGTGACCATGCCACTGCACTCCAGCCTGGGAAACAGAGCGAGACCCTGTCTCAAAAAAAAAAAGAAAAAGAAAAAGAAAAAAAAGAACAAAAGAAGGTTAGACTAGAAATCTTTGTTATAACTTTTTTCTTTATATAGAAACTTCCTTAAAAGGTCAAAACAAGCTTTGAAATGTCTATACAGACTTCGGCTGTACTTTTCTAAGTTTGTTGTTGTTGTTGTTGTTCAATTTCTTAATATATTATCCTATCCATTTAATTAACATATTTATTAAGTACTTACTGTGTGCCAGACACTGTAAAACAAGTAAGATACAACTCAGTCTGCAAGCTGTTCCCATTTGATTTGGTTGGACACGAATTATGGTTTCTTTCTTTTTGCTTGTTTGTTTTCATACAGGGTCTTGCTCTGTCAGCCAGGCTGGAGTGTAGTGGCGAAATCATGACTCACTGCAGCCTTGACCTCCCAGGCTCAAGTGACTCTTCCACCCCTCCCAAAGTGCTGGGATTACAGTTGTGAACCTCCACACCGTCCCAGCTCAAATTATGATGGGGATTTTTGTTGTTTTGTTTAGAGATGTAGTTTATACTGATCCTTAAATATTTAGAGCTGGCTGGGACCTTAAGTTCTACCCTTCATATTAGAGACCAAATGTCTGGCCAGGGTCAGACAACCAGCTAGTATCAGAGCCAGTACTCTTTCTAATCCATCATAATACTGATATGAGGCACAAGAAAATATAGCTGATCTTTCTGAAAACACACAATTTCTGAATATTTTTAAATGTGTATTCAATTAATTGAATTTTTTTCTTTTTATACATGTATTTGGTACGATGTAGCTGCCTTTGTGAGGATTTTAATCACTCAGAGATGTTTCTAGGCCTAAAAATATCTTCCAAATCATCTGAATCACTTCCTTCATTTTGACTTTTCAGAGATTTTCGGTTTCATGACTTTCATGCTGTGAGACAGTTTGAATGCACAGCCATGTTTCAAAGCTCTGATTTTCTTTGACAGCCACTGCAGGAATCTTTTCAAGAAGTTTATTTAAAGCAGATTCTCTGCTTTTTCATTTAAACTTAAGATCCTTTGGATAGAATCTGGTAAGCTCTTGCGTGCAGAGGGAAATGAGTTATGGAGACTGATAATCCTGTTCTGAACATTCTGCTAAGGAGACAGAAATAATACTTTATTCAAAGAGGGAAGGGAAGTGTAATGGGCACACCATGTTTAAGTAGAATTCGTAAGTGTTGTAAAATTCCAGTGTACTTCAAACTCAATAACTTACTCTTATTTTATTTTTGAATTCACTTCAAGTTGTTAAGTGGGTCCAAGTGCAGAATGCTTTTTACTTATTTGAAAGGGCCATTTGGTCTTCTATTAGCTAATACTTGGATCAGCAGTACAATTTTTCTGAGTTTTTTTATTTGTGCATTTTATGGGCCTGGCATGGTAGCCGGCAAAACCCTGTCTCTACAAAAAAATACAAAAATTAGCCGGGCATGGTGGTGTGCCCCTGTAATCCCAGCTACTCGGGAGGCTGAGGCAGGAGAATATCTTGAGCCCAGGAAGCAGAGGTTGCAGTGAGCCAAGATCACGCCACTGCACTCCAGCTTGGGCGACATAGTGAGACCCTTGTCTCAAAAAAAAAAAAAAGACTAAAAAATAAATATGTGAGGTGATGGATATGTTAATTAGCTTGATTTAACCATTTCATGATATGTGTGTGTGTGTGTGTATATATATGGAAATGTGTGTGTGTGTGTATATATATATATGGAAACATCATGTTGTATAGCACAAATATATACAATTTTTATTTGTCAACTCTCTTAATTAAAAATAAATTTAAGGCCGGGCGCGGTGGCTCAAGCCTGTAATCCCAGCACTTTGGGAGGCCGAGACGGGCGGATCACGAGGTCAGGAGATTGAGACTAGACTGGCTAACCCGGTGAAACCCCGTCTCTACTAAAAAAATACAAAAAACTAGCCAGGCGAGGTGGCGGGCGCCTGTAGTCCCAGGTACTCGGGAGGCTGAGACAGGAGAATGGTGTAGACCCGGGAGGCGGAGCTTGCAGTGAGCTGAGATCCGGCCACTGCACTCCAGCCTGGGCAACAGAGCGAGACTCTGTCTCAAAAAAATAAATAAATTAATTAATTAATTAATTAATTTTAAAAAAAGTAAAAGAGGATTTGCTCATTTGCTGGGCATACTGAATGAACTACGGTGCTTTATTAGCAATTATTCCTGTGCTTTATTTAGAATTATTTGGGCCGGGCATGGTGGCTCATGCCTGTAATCCCAGCACTTTGGAAGGTGGGATCTGAGGTGGGCGGATCACTTGAGGTCAGGAGTTTGAGACGAGCCTGGCCAACATGGTGATACTCCATCTCTACTAAAAATACAAAAATTAGCCGGGTGTGGTAGTGCTTGCCTGTAATCCCAGCTACCCTGGAGGCTGACGCATGAGAATTGCTTGAACCTGGGAATCGGAGGTTGCAGTGAGCCGAGATCCAGCCACTGCTCTCCAGCCTGGGTGACAAAGAGAGAGACTCTGTCTCAGAAAACAAAAACAAAAACATACTTACTGAATTCCTACTGTATGCCAAGCTCTATGCTAAATACTGGGATGTGACAGTGAACAAGATAGGCATGTTCCCACCCTCATGAGTCACAAGATTTTAACACAGAAGAACTAGAGTCAAAATGTTTTCCATGTTTGAGGACATTTCTCTCCCTCTAAGCACTCTTCCCCTACCACACACACTTTGACAGATTCCAAATTTGCATTGCCTGCTATAAGACAAACTCATATATATAAATAGTTTTGTAATGGTATATAGATGGAAATCTGGTGTCAAACCACAGACATTTTTAAATATCTAAAATGTATACATTTTAGAGAGTATATATTTTCACATATTCCTGAGTTTTGGTTATGCAACAAGGAGCTGAGACATTTTCTTTTCTTTTCTTTCTTTTTTTATTTTTTATTTTTTTGACAGAGACTCCAGCTCTGTTGCCCAGACTGGAGTGTAGTGGGTCACTGCAACCTCCATCTCCCAGGTTCAAGCAATTCTCCCACCTCAGCCTCCCTAGTAGCTGGGACTACAGGCGTACGCCACCATGCCTGGCTAATTTTTGTATTTTTTGGTAGAGACAGGGTTTCACCACTTTAGACAGGCTGGTCTTGAAATTCTGACCTTACGTGATCCGCCCGTCTTGGCCTCCCGAAGTTCTGGGATTACAGGTGTGAGCCACTGCACCCAGCCGACATTTTCTAATAATTAAACCCAAATTCAAGTTACTGTATTTTTCTCTTCATTGTCTTAAGATAATTATACACAGATATTAATTTCTTCCTCCCTCCCTTTCTTTTTAAGTTTATCATGTTAGCATGGTCCACCATCAATATCTTTTCTTTTAAAGGATTTAAAGTATATTTCTCTCATATATATGTTTGTATTTCCCCTCCTTTTCTGGGAGAAATGGAATGCCAACTAGAGCCTCTAACAGCAAACCCTTGTTTTGGTCACAAGTAGCTGTTTTATACCATTTCCCCTTCTTGTGGGCTTAGGGGACCTTTTTCTTCCTTCTCACTGAACCTCAGGAATGGTGTCTAGGTAAGTGCCAAGCCAAAGAAGCAAGAAATATTTAAATTCCACTCTCCAGGCAGTTTTTATAACTGTCGAGAATAGATTCTTGTTTAGGAAATATGGCTTGATTTGTTAAGATTGCCCTTTTCTCCCAAAGTCCACCATATTTCAGTTGCTTATACATTTTAAAAAGAATGTAAACAGCTTATGCAAATGCAACATTTTGCATTTATCCTTCATTTATCCAGAGAGCATTTTGAAGCATATTGAACTTTGCAGCAGAGCCTCTATGTAGCCAGGATAGATGCTGTGAAAACTCCATGTGCTAGAGGTCACATGCCTCACTTGTGGGAGAGCTCCTCAAATCTCCGCAAGATGCCTATTGAGTAGGTAAGACTAATTGGCTAGTGGGTTTGCAGGCTTATGAAAATATTGTTTTAACTTTAAAACTGGAATGAGCTGTTTCAACCATAAGAAAAAACATAATAGATCCCTAAGTACCCACGACCCAGATTTAACAGATGTTAAGCTTTTCAGCAACATAAAATTTTATAAGCTGTTAGCTGGGTATAGTGACACACACCTGTAGTCCCAGTTACTCTGGAGGCTGAGGTGGGAGGATGACTTGAGCCCGGGAGGCAGAAGTTGCAGTGAGCCAAGATCGCACTACTACACTCCAGCCTGGGTGTCAGAGTGAGACCCTGTCTAAAAATAAATGAATGAATAAATAAAAATAAGACATTTTATAAGCTAAAACTTAGAGCTGGTGAGAATCAAGGATGAGACAAAGTGATGGAGGAGAGAGGTTGTAAGTAGGTGCCCTAACCCAAGCCAGAAACAAAACGAGATAGAAAAACTCTTAAAGAGACCCAGGGAGACTCTCACACCATAATTGTCCGGGCTCATTTGGATCAGAGGTGAGCACTCTCCTGCTTCAGAAACCCCAAAGGGCTTCCCCTTAGAGTAACAGGATAATAATTGGTGTTTGATGACCCCAAATGATCAATAAAAGATTGAATGTATTCTATTCATTCTACTGCTGCACAGGGAAAGCCAGTGTGCAGCCAATTTGCGTAAATGTAAAAGGTTTTTAAAAATCAAGTTTTCACACTCAAAGGGGGTGAAGTTCAGTTTTACAGCAAATTTGACACATTTCTCTGTGATGCTTCATAGTATTAGAAAGAGTAAGAAGTCTTTACTGGGAACACAGTTGTCTTTGAAGTTTTGGCTTTATTTATTTATTTATTTATTTTTGAGACAGAGTCTTGCTCTGTTGCCCAGGCTGGAGTGCAGTGGCTTGATCTCAGCTCACTGCAACCTCCACCTCCTGGGCTCAAGCAGTCCTCCTGCCTCAGCCTGCTGAGTAGCTGGGACTATAGGCACACACCACCAGGTTTGGCTTATTTTTGTATTTTTTTGTAGAGATGGGGTTTCACCATGTTGCCCAAGCTGGTCTTGAACTCCTGGGCTCAAGCAGTCTATCCACTTAGACCTCCCAAAGTGCTGGGATTACAACCGTGAGCCACTGTGCCTGGCCCCAGCATTTTTAAAAAGTAAACTTTTTTTACTGAAGAACAACATACACGCACAAAAGTACCTAAATCAGAAGGGATGTGTTTTTATCACATGAACACCTCTGGGTACCCAGACCAAGAAGCAATATTCTAGGCACAGAACCCCCCCAGCAACCCTTGTAACTCCTTTGAGTCATGATATCATGATAGTTCCTCTTTTTTTTTTTTTTTTTTTTTGAGACAGAGTCTTGCTGTGTCCCCCAGGCAGGGTGGAGTACAATGGTGCGATCTCAGCTCACCTCAACTTCTGCCTCCTGGTTCAAGCGATTCTCATGCCTCGGCCTCCCAAGTAGCTGGCATTACAGGCACATGCTACCATGCCCAGCTAATTTTTTGTTTTTTTGAGACAGAGCCTGGTTCTGTCACCCAGGCTGGAGTGCAGTGGCATGATCTCTGCTCACTGCAACCTCTGCCTCCCTAGTTCAAGCGATCCTCCTGCCTCAGCCTCCCAAGTAGCTGAGATTACAGACGTGCACCACCATGCCCAGCTGGTTTTTGTATTTTTAGTGGAGACAGGGTTTCACCATATTGGCCAGGCTAGTCTCAAACTCCTGACTTCAAGTGACCCACTCACATTGGCCTCCCAAAGTGCTAGGATTACAGGCATGAGCCACTGCACCCAGCCTGTATTTTTAGCAGAGACAGAGTTTCACTATGTTGGCCAGGCTGGTCTTGAACTCCTGACCTCAAATGATCTGCCTGCCTCAGCCTCCTAAAGTGCTGGGATTACAAGTGTGAGCTACTGCGCCCAGCCTACTCTTAACTTTTAATATCAGAGATTAGTTTTTATTTTGGGAAATTTTGATATAATATGATCCAGATTGGGGAGAAAATGCTACTGTGCCCTTCATTGTTCATAATTTGCTTTTCGAGTGTTGAAACCCTGAGTATTTTTTTTCTGTATGTAGATATTCAAATTCACTCATCTAAGACTCCTTACCCAGGGTGGTGTTTGTATAATATGATGGTGATGATGATAACAAAAAAACAACAATATTAATTTTAAACCATGAATTGAGGAGGGACAAACTACTTACCCTCTCTGCCTCAGCTTCCTCTGTACAATAGTAATAATTCTATCTTCACAGAGTTGAGGTGAGAATTATAATGAAACCGGGAAGCACTTAGATGGTACCTACTACCTAGCAAGGACTGAATTGTGTGTGTGTGTGTGTGTGTGTGTGCGCGCGTGTGTAATAAATGAGCCCAACCCAGGCAAAGGGGAGATGTGTTATTAGGTCTTCATATATCGCACATTTTTATTTTACTATTGTCTGATCACACACAGATTGCAGAAGGCTCCACTTTGTAGATAAAAGGTCACTAGGTCATTGGGTAAAGAGGCATTTGCTTTCCCAGAAAACTAGAGAATTATGTACGGTGTGCTTAGAGGAGAAAAAGCATGAGGAGGGGAAACCACAGTGTTTGCATTGACATCAGTTTAGTTTCTAGATTTGATGAGTCTGTAGAAAGTGCTTTGCGCTTGTTTATTTAAACAAAACTTACGGGTCACACATACACACAAGTAACCTAGTGAAATCTGAATAAGGGATGCAGGAGGAGGGAGAGAAAAAAACAAAAAATAAGTAAATCAAAAAAAACCTGAATAAGGTCAGAGGATTATATCAATGTCAATTTCCTGGTTGTGCTATGGTACCATAGTTATATAAGATGTTAGAGAAAACTGGGTGAAGAGTATATGAGATTTCTCTGTACTGTTTCTTACAACTGCTTGTGAATCTACGATAATCTCAAAATAGTTTAAAAAATAAGTTCTAGTGTTCTATATAGCACTGTAGGATGACTAAGCAATAATATGCTATATGCTTTCAAGTAGCTAGAAGAGAGGATATTGAATGTTTTCAACAAAAAGAAATGAGTTTGAGGTGATAAATATGCTAATTACCTTGATCTGATCACTATACATTGTATGTTTTGAAACATTACTATGTACCCCATACAATTATTATATGTCAAGTTAAAATTTTAGGCCGGGCGCAGTGGCTCACACCTGTAATCCCAGCACTTTGGGAGGCCAAGGTGGGCGGGTCACCTGAGGTCAGGAGTTCAATATCAGCGTGGTCAACATGGCAAAACCCCGTCTCTACTAAAATTAGCTGGGCGTGTAATCCCAGCTACTCGGGAGGCTGAGGCACGAGAATCTCTTGAACCCGGGAGATGGAGGTTGCAGTGAGCCGAGACTGCACCATTGCACTCCATCCTGGGCAACCAAGAGCAAAACTCCATCTCAAAAAGAAAAATACAGAGATTTTAAAAATACTTATGGAGGAGCTACATGCTTTGAGTCCAGGGCTGCCTTAGGCTCTGGGGATACAGTAGAGAAACAGCAAGACACATTAATGCCCTCAGAGAAGATGAAGTAAGGGTGAGAGGGGCCTTGAGCTTGCTTTAAAAGTGTACTTTTTAAGGTATTGCATTAAATCATTTGAAAAGATTCCTTGAATATAGAAATGATTATCCAAAAAGTCTCCACATTCTCAAGGAAGAATAACCAATCAACATTTACAGGATACCCGTATACACACTACATTTAGTAAGTAGCAATCCTTCAGGGTTGGGATTAAGTAAAAGAAATATTGTCCTAATGGTGAGGACTGTTAAGTGTTAGAATGGAACCAAAGAATAGGAAAAATGACATCTTGTGCTGAAAGCTTTAAAGGGGCTGAATTCACATCTGTGTTTGTAGGTTTAGATGTGTTTCTGCCTGAAAAAGGAATAGATAATCTCTTATATTTTTATAATCCTATGAAGTTCCTGGGTTTTTTTTATTTGTTTGTTTGTTTTTTGAGACAGAGTCTCATTCTGTTGCCCAGGCTGGAGTGCAGTGGTGCGATCTTGGCTCACTGCAACCTCCGCCTCCCGGGTTCAAATGATTCTCCTGCCTCAGCCACCCAAGTAGCTGGGACTACAGGTGCCCACCACCATGCCTGGCTAATTTCTGTATTTTTAGTACAGACCGGGTTTCGCTATGTTGGCCAGGCTGGTCTCGAACTCCTGACCTCAGGCGATCCACCCGCCTTGGCCTCCCAAAGTGCTGAAATTACAGGCGTGAGCCACTGCGCCTGGCCTGAAGTTTTATATATTAAAATTATAAAAGCCTTTGGTGAAGTGAGGCTCCTTTTTATTTTCTGGAATTAAGAAATGTTCATGAGGCCAGGCACTGTAACTCATGCCTGTAATCCCAGCACTTTGGGATGCTGAGGCGGGTGGTTGAATTGAGCCCAGGAGTTCAAGACCAGCCTGGGCAGCATGATGGAATCCCATCTCTACTAAAAATAGAAAAAATAGCTGGGTGTGGTGGTGTGTGCCTGCAGTCCCCGCTACTCAGGAGACTGAAGTGGGAGGATCACCTGGGCCCAGGAGGTCAAGGCTGCAGTGAGCTGTGATCGCACCACTACATTCCAGCCTGGGTGACAGAGAAAGAAAAGAAAAGAAATATACGTGATACCCTGCTGATATAGTGGAATCCATCTTCTGAGGAAGTATTCTATAAACTTTTTCAATCTGCCACACATTTCCAGATATCTAAATTTTCCCTGACACAGACTGGAGGTATGGATGGGGCAGGATTTTATCTTCAGAACAAAAATTAACTGCATGTTGGTTAAGGTGGTCATATAATTTATTGCTTAAACCAGGATGCTTAAGAAAGCACTTTGAAAAAAAATTTTTTTTTTTTTTTTTTTTTGAGATGGAGTCTTGCTCTGTCACCCAGGCTGGAATGCAGTGGCATGATCTCAGCTCACTGCAACCTCTGCCTCCTGGGTTCAAGTGATTCTCCTGCCTCAGCCTCCCAAGTAGCTGAGATTACAGGTATGCACCACCGCACCTGGCTAATTTTTTTGTATTTTTAGTAGAGACAGGGTTTCATCATGTTGATCAGGCTGGTCTTGAACTCCTGACCTCAAATGATCTGCCCACCTCGGCCTCCCAAAGTGTTGGGATTACAGGCGTGAGCCACTGCACCCGGCCATAAAAAACTTAATTGGAGTTTGTTCTACATGCAGAATGATGAATCTTCTATGACACCTGTGAAACCAGCACCTAGACTGAGAAACAGAATGTTAGTAGAGTCTTCAAAACCCCTTGGGTGTTCCACTGTAGTTGCTATACGCTTAAGGCAACTACTATTCTGACTTTTCCAATGCAGAGATGAGGTTTGCTGGTTTCTATACTTCATATAAATTGAATTACACTGTATACTTGTTAATGTCTGACTTCTTGAGATTGATGTTATAGGTTGATCCATATTACTGGGTATAGTTCTAGTTGTAGATCATTTCTTTCCATGGTGTAAATTTATTTATTCATTCTATTGATGATGGGTATTTGGGGGAGTTTCCAGGTTTTGGTTACCATAAATAGTACTGCTAATAATATTCTAGTATCTTTTGATGAATATATATACATATTTATTTTTGGCATATACCTGAGAGTGAAATTGCTGGACAATAAGGTATGCATAACTTTACCTTAAGTAGATACTGCCAGTTTTCCAAAGTTTGTTCTCATTAAAGCTCTCATCGGCAGAACATTAGAGTTCTGACAGCTGTATATTCATTTTGATATTCAGTGTTTTCCAGGTTTAGCCATTCAGATATGTGGTAGGGATATTCTCATTTGGTTTAAATTTGTATTTCTCTATTGCATGGTTTAAATTTGCATGTTTTTCTGTCCCTTTCTTTTTCTTATCAAACTAAGACTTTTTTTTTTTTTTTGGTCTCGCTCTGTTGCCCAGGCTGGAGTGCAGTGGTGCAATCTCGGCTCACTGCAACCTCTGCCACCCGAGTTCAAGTGATTCTCATGCCTCAGCCTCCAGAATAGCTGGGATTACAGGTGCACGCCACCCCATGCCTGGCTAATTTTTGTATTTTTAGTAGAGACAGGGTTTCACCATGTTAGCCAGACTGGGCTTGAACTCCTGACCTCAAGTGATACCCCTGCCTCAGCCTCTCAAAGTGCTGGGATTACAGGCATGAGCCACTAGGCCCAGCCAAACTAAGACATTTTTAAGAAGAAAGGAGACAACAGGCATAAATCAGATTGTTAATATTAGGAATTTGGTTTTGGATGTGATAAGTTTGAGATGTCTGGGAAGCAAACACCGTATGGAAATACCAAGAAGACACTGGATTATGCAGGTCTGGAGCTTAGAAGACAGTTCTGGGCTGGAGATATAAATTTTGGAGTCCCTGCCATGGAGACAGCATTTCAGTGAAAGAGTGAATGAGATCACCCACAGAGGGAGTCCAGAGGGAGAAAAAGCCCTAGGACCGAGCCTGAGAGACACCAAGGTTCATTCACAAGTTGCGGGCAAAGAAAATGCCAGCAAAGGAGCCCCTCCACCGTCCCCTAGAAGGAGCTACTGAGAGGCAGGGGTAACTTGGGGAAGAGGAGAGAAGCAGAAGCCAAGGGAAAAAGGTTTCAAAAAGGGAGTGTCCAGTGTATCAAACTGTTCGTTTTGTGTTGATTAAAAAACAAAACAAAACACATTCTGTGTCCTTTCATCTCTCCCTAGCCATCATCGTCTACAGACTGCCATGGACCTGGAAATGCAGCAAGTTCCTGATGAAATGCATCCATGCAGGGTTAAATGCAGTTGCTGCCATTCTTGCAATTATAGCTCTGGTGGCCGTGTTTGAGAACCACAATGTTAACAATATACCCAATATGTACAGTCTGCACAGCTGGGTTGGACTGATAGCTGTCATATGGTATTTGTTACAGGTCAGTATTTCAGTGTATTTACAAGCAAGTTATAAAAACAATTCAGAGACTGTACTTTTTTTTTTTTTTTTTTTTTTGAGACAGAGTCTCACTTAGCCGCCTAGGCTAGAGTGCAATGCCGCGATCTCGGCTCATTGCAATCAGTGTCTCCAGGGTTCAAGTGATCCTCCTGTTTCAGCCTCCCAAGTAGCTGGGATTACAGGCACCCACCATCATGCCTGGCTAATTTTTGTATTTTAGTAGAGACGGGATTTCACCATGTTGGCCAGGCTAGTCTTGAACTCCTGACCTCAGTTGATCCGCAAGCCTCGGCCTCCCAAAGTGCTAGGATTACAGGTGTGAGCCACCACGCCTGGCGACTGCAAATGTTTTCTAAACATTCTTTACATTTGTTTCTATTATAACTGTTTTCCCCTAAGGAGGCACCAAAATTGCAGAATTCGCAGAATAAAATAATAAGAAATCAAGATTTCCTATGCTGGATATAACTTTTAATCTGGATTCTCTAAAAACCAACTTATACTCTGCTCTATATCTTAATATGTAAAATCAAGAAATATCAGGCTGGGCACACTGACTCAGGCCTGTAATTCGAGCATTTTCAAAGGCCGAGGTGGGAAGATCATTTGAGCTCAGAAGTTCAAGACCAGACTTGGCAACATAGGGAGACTCTGTCTCCACAAATAAAAGAAAGAAAGAGAGAGAGAGAGAGAGAGCGCGTGTGTGCGCGAGAGAGAGCTCAATCTAACAATTAGCAATAAAGAGAATACCTATTTAAAAATCTGGGTCTTGGCTGGGCATAGTGCACTGCTCACTCCTGTGATCCCAGCACTTTGAAAAACTGAGACCAGTGGATCGCTTGAGCCCAGGAGTTTGAGATCAGCTTGGGCAACATGGCGGAACCCCATCTCTAAAACAAAAACACAAAAATTAGCTGGGCAGGGTGGTGCACGCCTGTTGTCCTGGCTGCTTGGGATGATGAGGTGCACAGATCCCTTGAGACCAGGAGGCAGAGGTTACAGTAAGCTGAGATTATGCCACTCCTGCCTGGGCAACAGAGACAGACCCTGATCTCAAAAAAATAAATAAATAAAAATCTCTGGAGTTAATTAAAATGGTTCCCAGAGGAATATAGGCTTAAATGCTTTTATTACATTTTTTGGAAAGAAAACTTAAAATATATAAGCTATTCACTTAGTTAACTATAAGGGAACAGCAAAATACACCAGGAAAAGAGAGAAAACAGAAAGAATCTTAGGAATGAAAATAGGAGAGCAGGAATGAGAAATGTATGTTTCTGTGGGTAAGCCACAGAAAAGATATGATGATTTATGGAGATATATTTGTGCTAAATCCCTGAGCCCCATTTTCTTTCCCTTTCTTTTCTTTTTTCTTTCTTAGACAGGGTCTATCTCTGTCACCCAGGCTGGAGTGCAGTGGCACAATCTCAGCTCACTGCAACCTCCATCTCCAAGACTCAAGCAATCCTCCTGCCTCAGCCTCCAGAGTAGCTGGGACCACAGGCATGCACCACCACGCCCAGCTAATTTTTTGTAGAGATGGGGTTTTGCCATGTTACCCAGGCTAGTCTTGAACTCCTGGACTCAAATGATCTTCCCACCTTGGTCTCCCAAAGTGCTGGGATTACAGGCATGAGGCACCGCACTTGGACCCCATTTTCATACAGAAAGCACAACATGGACATCAGGAAGCTTGCTCTTTGATACTAATAGAATCACTGAAGTTCACTGAAGATTTAGGAATATTCTGAACCACCAAGAGGGAACCCTCTGAACCATTTCTAATATATTCAGGCATTTTGGGTATTAACTAAATAATAAAATATGCAAACCAACCTATCAAATGCATTTGTTATTACTTTTTTTAATGTAAATTACAGAATTTATTGTATTAGGATATACTTCAGAAAACAAAAGTTAATCTTGGCTATTCTTGGCCCTTTGATCTATGTAAATTTTAGAATCAATGCATCAAATTCCACCAAAAAATCTATTAGGATTTTACTTAATCTATAGATGAACTTGAGAACTGACATCTGTATAATACAAGTCATCCAACTAATTATCATGAGCCTGTTTTTTTTTTAGCCTTCTCCAAAATATTGCAAAGCTTTATATTTTCTTTGTAGAGTTGTTGTCTCCAACTTATTGCTAGCTCCTTGCTATTAAAAATGGTATCATTAAAAATTAATTCACTTGTTGCCTCTTTACAAAAAGTGCAACTGATCTCAAGTATAAATTTATACCTAGCAAACTTGATAAACTTATGTTAGTAATTAATCTCAAGATTCTTTTGGATTGTTTTATAATCTTATGTGATTAATAAGTTTTGTTTCTTTTTCTATCATCGTATTTCTTTTTCTTGCCTAATTCAGTAGCTGAGACTTTCAGAAAAATGCTGAATAGGAATAGGTGATAAGGGATGTAAGACAAATCCCTTCTGCATCCGAGTCATGTCTTGGAAGAGAGCTAATCTGAAATGCCTATAGAGCATAAGCAGACTGTGTATGAGCAAGAAATATACTTTTATATGTTAAGCTCTTGAAAATGGAGCCTGTTAGTTCCTATACCATGTTCTGTCCTAATATAATCAGATTAAAATAATTATCTTCTATTCCTAGTTTGTTAAAACATCTCATCTCGTACATGACAGTTGAATCCTACCAATGTTTTTCACCATCTGTTCTGATGATTATATGATTTTTCCTCTGCAGTCTGTTAAAGTGACAAATCATACAAATTGTTTTGTTATTAGTTTCCATTTATTACTATTTTGTATTACACATGAGCTGATTCTCAGTGTGAATTAGTGCGTTGGACTCCTCCCCCTGCCCCTCTTCTTCTAGTATCTCCCCATTAGCCCTTGGATCTCAATCAAGAAAGTTGACTGAACAGTGATGTTACTGCTTTCTCCCCACTCTCCTCTCTTTTCATAATTGTTTTGCTAGGATGGTAGATCCTAAATAGGCATCTGGAAAAAAAAAAAAGTTCCTTTAAACTCAGTAATTCAGTAGCCACTAAGTCATCTTTATCTTGTTGAAGAGAAGATACTTGATGGGCAAAGGTGTGGGGTGACAAAACCATGAAAACATAACAGACTTCAGTTTATATAGGAACCTTGCTGTCTTCTCTGCAAAGATGTATCCCACTAGCGATTTAATTATCAAGGAAATGAAGAAAACTTTTCTGCAGAATTCATTTCTTTCCATAAAACAAAGGTCAACTTCTTTCCACATAGCTTTTTAGGTTGAACTCACTAAATTCTGTGTCCTCATGTACTTGGTTTTAGTGATTTAAAAAATCTGTTCCTTCCCTTCCTATTTAGCAACCTTAGGAGATTAGTAAAAACAAACCAATAAGTACCAGAAAGTTCACTATAGTCAGATTAAGGATAGCAAAAACCAAACAGAAACATCCATACAGATAACTGTATAAATAAATTGTCATACCTAAGGATATTAGCCATTAAAAGGAATAAATTAGATAAATGTATAGATATCAAAAAGATTTCCAAGACATTCTGTTAAGGGAAAAAAGCAAGATGCGGAACAATATGTATAGAGATAGTAAATTTTCTGGAAGGATCCATGAGAAGGTGATAAAAGGGGTTACATTGGGTAGTGGAACTGGAGTGAGGAAACCTCACTTTCTACCCTTTGGTTCTATATGAAAGGTTTTCTCATATTACACATGTTGTTTTTTAAATAATAATTTAAAATTAGTTTAAAACTTAAAATTAAATGATAACCTTTGCACTTTTTGGTATTTAGCTTCTTTCAGGTTTTTTAATCTTTCTGCTTCCATGGGCTCCGCTTTCTCTCCGAGCATTTCTCATGCCCATACATGTTTATTCTGGACTTGTCATCTTTGGAACAGTGATTGCAACAGCACTTATGGGAGTGACAGAGAAACTAATTTTTTCCCTGTAAGTTGCATAGTCTTCTTAATTGTAATACTTAAGCCATAAAATGTTAAAGACTTGTTCACTGGGAAAATGTAACAAAAGTTTTTAGATATTAAAATTTAAAAAATATTTTAAAGAATCTGTTATATCATTTTAGGTAATATGATATTACTAAAAGTTTAGAAGGACCAAAAAGTCTGACAAATGTACTACTGTTACAAAACAATTATTGAAGTTATACATTCCCTTTCAATCTTGTTGATATTCATGTTTTTATATTAATTGTAATTATAGTGTACATACATTTTTGTTTTATCCTTTTTTAAAATTTTAAGTGATACTGGTGGAGGGTGTCCAGGTTTTTGGCGTTTTGAACAAAGAAGTGGACAAAACACATAAACAAAGCAAGTAAAGAATGAAGCAACAAAAGCAGAGAGTTACTGAAAATGAAAATACACTCCACAGGGTGTGAGTGGCCTGAGCAGCCACTCAAGGGCCCTGATACAGAATCTTCTTGGGTCCAAATAGCCCCTAGAGGTTTCCCATTGGCCACTTGGTGTTCACCCCATGTAAATGAAGTGGTGGCCCGCAGTCAGTTTCATTGGTTGCAGAAAGCAACCAGTTAGAGGCTGAAGTTGAGTTACAAAGTTACATTCCTATGCAAATGTCTGATTGGTTATAGAAAGCAACCAATCAGAGATACTTTCAATTTTCCATCTGCCATGCAGAAAAGCGGGGTTTGCAAAGGGAGTAGCATCCGGTCGTTTTGCTGCTTAGATGTGGAAAGTTGGGGTTTTCCTTTTGGTTTAGTTCTAGGAAGTCTGTGTGAATTGACTCGAGGTTGCCGCCTCCAGACCCTACCTGCCTCAAAACAAGTGTTACAGATCCTATATTATTTTCGTATTTATTATTTTTAAATCAATTTCATTATATATTCCTGAGTGAATTGTAGTATAATTTATATTTCTCCTTAATAGCAAGCTTTGAGACTTTACATTGAAACTGTACTAGTGTGCATTTGAGCAGATAAATTCAAGACTGTTTTGCATGTTGCTGTATCATCCTGTTAGTAATTGGATACATCTTTTATTTCATAGGAGAAATCCTGCATACAGTACCTTCCCACCAGAAGGTGTTTTCGTAAATACGCTTGGCCTTCTGATCCTGGTGTTCGGGGCCCTCATTTTTTGGATAGTCACCAGACCGCAATGGAAACGTCCTAAGGAGCCAAATACTACCATTCTTCAGCCAGATGGAGGCACTGAACAGGGAGCAAGAGGTTCCATGCCAGCCTACTCTGGCAACAACATGGACAAATCAGATTCAGAGTTAAACAATGAAGTAGCAGCAAGGAAAAGAAACTTAGCCCTTGATGAGGCTGGGCAGAGATCTACCATGTAAAATGCTGTAGAGATAGAGCCATATAACTTCACGTTTCAAAACTAGCTCTACAGTTTAGCTTCTCCTATTAGCCATATGATTATTGGGCTATGTAGTATCAATATTTACTTTAATCACAAAGGATGATTTCTTGAAATAATTTGTATTGATTGAGGCCTGTGAACTGACCTGAACTGGAAAGGATGTGATTAATATAAATAATAGCAGATACAAATTGTGGTTATGTTACCTTTATCTTGTTGAGGACCACAGCATTAGCACGGTGCCTTGTGCAGAATAGATGCTCAATATGTGTCTACTAGTGGTTAATTGGATAAACTGGCAGCATCCCTGGCCTGTTGTCATGCAGTCATTTCCTGTTAATTCTGGGAGCCAATGATTTCACAACTCAAGGAAAGCAGTCCTAAAGGTTTAAAATCAGATCATGAATATCTGGGACAGGGTTTAGATCATGACGCTACACAGATACCATGATGAGAGTATATAAAAAAAATTTAGGAGAGCACCTGGTTCCTTTCTCCCCATGCCTGCCTTCTGCTCCCTCCCCAGCTGGTTTGGGCTCAAATTGTTCCTGGAGACAAGGGTTTATGTTAGGGTATTGATAGATTAGAGCAGGTGGTTGAAGAGATCTTCTCTGGTCAGACTTGGAAGAATTTCCAAAACTGAGCTTAGCCCCAAGACTTCCCTAGGGTTGGTGTACTTTATGATCCAGATGCTAAACCTCTTAGAATGCAAATATGCTTCAACACTTAAGTAGCATACACTGCCCTACAAACCTCAAAGAGCACTTTTTCCTAAGTTCTTATTTTTATTTTTGAAAGTACTCACATGGCACTTACTATGCTCCAAACACTCCTCTAAGCACTTCACAAATATTAACTCATTCAGTCCCTAGACAGACAGGATGAAGTAGGTATTGTTACCGTTCCCATTTTACAGGTGAGAGATTTGAAGGCTGGGGAGGCTAGTAACTCACCCCAAGGTCACACGGCTCATACATGGTGGGACTGAGACTCAAATGCAGGCAGCCTGGCACCTCAGTCTGGATTCTAACCATTTCACTATGCTATTTTTGTCTTGTACTACTTTGACCTACCCCTGAATAAACCTCAATTGCTGGAGTAGGGTGGAGTTAAGGGGATGCTTTTTACCTTTTGCTGTCTGCTGAGGCAGATTCCCCAGATAACCAAGGAAAAGGGGCCACCCATACCTGGAAATAGGCCATAGGGCCCCTGCCACTGCCAACAAGCCATGGCCTACCTTGATTCTTGTTTGATCTTAAAATTGTGTCTTGGTAACACAAAGATTTGGACAAGCACATCTGTGGCTTTCAAGTTAATTAATTGCAATTTTTTTTTTCTTCAGGATTTTAGCTGCTGAACAACTTTCAGTTTGGAGCTAAAAGAGACCTGTCTCATGGTCTGCCCTTCCCTGGGGCAATAGCTAGGGTCTTTCCTGATTTTTATGGAATTGTAGGGGATATTTTGAGCTTTGGGTCCTCAGTAGTGAATTGAGACTTGGAGGTGACTTTTCATTCATGGAGTATCATCTCTGTCTGGGCTCTGGGCTGACAAATTAAAACCTAGAGTAGTGCTTATGTTGAAATGACACTTTTCATTTTTTGGTTGATTGTTTTGCCTTCCCTTCAATTTTAAACTGAAGCATTTTAATGTGGGTAGAAACTCTACACCAAATACACTAAACATTTTGGTGCTTAGTGGATTTCTTTTTAGGTAACTGGTAATTACTTCCAAAGACTGAATACAAGCCACACTCCACCATATCCCTTAAACTTCATGAAAAACCATTCAAGATCCCCTTGCTGCAACATTGTTCTCTTCTTCTCTACTAAATTCTATTTCCAAAATTGGTAATAGAGCCAGAAGGATCCCCAGTACCCAGCCATCTGCTTGGCACAAAGTGGTAGCACAATTAAATTCAGTATGGGTAGAGCATGATACAGTCTTGGTGCCATAGAAGGAGTAGTTGCATAGTCACACATCATTTGATAAGTTGGATGTTCCATTACACAGAGGTACCAAAATTTCAGGGTTTTTGGAGGAAGGGATTAGATAGTGACTAAGCTGCCAGAATTGAGGCAGCCATTCCTTTTTATATAGGCTAAGAAACAGGTTATCAGTGAAAAGTTAATTATGGCTTTGGCACTAGAATAGCTCTGTTGCAAAATATTTAAGCACCCCTCATCTCAGCCCTTTATTTTATCTTTCATGTGGGCTAATGTGAGGATAATCTTACAGATATTATAGGAATTTCTTTTCTTTCTATCTTTATGAAAACAATGCATATAAAATATATCTAGAAAACCTTTCTGTTTGAGACTCTTCTTTAATGGGCTTTTGATTCTAATGATAATTGTACCTTTATCTTTCAAAAGCTGATATTTCCTACCTAAGCATCTCCCCAGAAAAATATCTCATTAAAAATCCCACAAATAATAGGGAGAAGAAAGCCTTAGGTATCAATTCCAAAACAGTGATTGAAATTTCTCAAAATAATTATGACTTCTGTCATCTCCAGATATAGTCTGGCTTGGTTTACCCCATAATCTAATTTCAGAAAGGAAAGCTTTATTTTAACACTCATCTGAATCAACATTAAAGCCTTTTCTCTCAAAGTGCTTATTAAGAAACTCAAATGAATATACTTTTTGAATTAATGTCATCAAAAGTGTACGGCTTCCTGTGCTGCTTGTGTCAAATGGAACCTGCCCTCTAAAGCACTTTCTTTCCTTTACTTGCATGGTTTCATGTAAGCTGTGCTGTTTAGAAACAACATCTCAGACTTTACAAATAAATGACAAAGAAGGCAGTTGCACTTTTTAAGGGATACTCGCAAGCGGTTTCTGTGTTCTAAAAGACAAAATACAGAGTGTGTGTCATTTTTAATTAGATTCTTTCCCCTGCTGAGTTGGAAATTCCAGTGCAGCACTGATTGACCACAGTTGCCAATCTAAAAGCACAAAGAAGTAAAGCTTTATGCTATTTTTATTCAATATGATAGAAAATTTATCTTGGTATGTCCTTTTTTAGATAACTCCAGCAGAAAACTGTAACTGCTATGTCTTCAGGAAAATGTAGAAGAAAGAAAATTATTATTCTTTAATTCCTACAAGGCACTTGAAAACCTTAAGTGGAAAAGATTTCTATCTTTTTATCTTAGTGCATTTATGGAAAAATATTAACTGTCCTGAATATTTTATAATTTTGTAGGAAAAATATGCATCTATTTTTTCTTGACTTCTTTTTATATAGTAATAAAAGTTATTTTGGAAGCTCTTTGTGTGCTATCTATTTGTCCGGGGTAGCAGGGGTAGGCATTGTTGTGAAAGTTTCTTTAACATGGTTTTTGGTCTGTTTGTTTTTCAGCAGAGGTAGTCTTTTTTCAGTTTCTTGATTATGTTAACTGAAAAACTAGACTCTGTAATATATAATACATATTTTATAATATTATTTAATATTAATATTATATAGTTATATATAATATTCAGTATTTTATATAGATAAAATTTTTCACAGTAAAGAATTTAATTAATGCAAAGCAGCCAAGCAGAAGGACTGCAGTTATCACTCAAATCGCTCTTCCTGAAGGCTCAGAGGTTAGGGTTTTCCAATGATAGTTTGGTGGGCAGGGAACAAGGGAATGGATGCTGCTGATTGGTTGGGGATGCAATCATAGGTGTGTAGAAAATGATCCTCATGCAGAGTCCCCCTCTGGAGGGGGGCCACAGGACCAATTAAGTCATGAGTCACAAGTCCGGGTGGGGTCAGCTCTTCGCTACCTGACCAATCTTAGGTTCTACAATAGTGATGTTATCTATAGGAGCAACTGAGGAAGTCACAAATTTTGTGACCTCTGGCCACCTGATTCCTGAGCAGTAAGAGATTAGAGAAACTGATGCAGGGCAGGGGAGCCCCAACGTAGAGCTTAGCCGGTGTAGGTTTCTGGCTTTGCCCAGGAAAGAATTCAAGGGCAAGCCAGAGGTGGAAGAAAACAGCTTTACTGAAGAGGCAGTGTTACTGCACCATGACTGATCCTGTGGAGCAGTGCTGCCCCCTAGGCATAGAGTAGCCTGTAAAATATTTTAAAGAGGTTTATTCTGAGCCAACACAAGTGACAATGACTTGGGGAACAGTCTCAAGAGATCCTGAGAAAGTGTGACCCAGCAGTCGGAATTACAGTTTGGTTTTATATATTTTAGGGAGGCAGAAGTTATAGGGAAAGGCATAAATCAATGTATGGAAGGTATGCATTGGTTTGCCCCAAAAAGGTGGGATAACTTGAAACAGAAGCTTAGTTTATAGGTAGATTCACAGACTCTTTAATTTGCAATTGGTTAAAGGAATAGAGCTCTGTCTGAAAATTTGAAGTTGGCTGGGTGCAATGTCTCATGCTTGTAATCCTAGTACTTTGGGAGGCCGAGGTGTGAAGATCACTTGAGCCCAGGAGTTTAAGACCAGCTTGGGAAACAAAGTAAGACCCCATCTCTGAAAAAAAAAAGAAAAATTAAGTTATCTAGGTGTGGTGGCATGTGCCTGTTGTTCCAGCTACTCAGGAGGCTGGAGGCTGGGATGGGAGGATCACTTAAGCCCAGGAAGTCAAGGCTGCAGTGAGCCATGATCATGCCACTGCACTCCAGCCTAAGTGACAGAGCAAGACCCTGTCTCAAAAAAAAAAAAAAAAAAAAAAAGGAGTCAACAGAAAGGAATATTTTAAGATAAGGAGCTCCATTAACCAATAATACACTGAATCGGGGTGAAATGTAAGGGTGTGTGACTTAACCCTTATCTGATATGACCTTAAGTCCTGTATATAATTTGGTATTTTATTGGCATAAAGAGTCCATTTTGTTAGTCGTATGATCTCTATTTTAACACTAATGCTGGTCTGTTGTACCTAACTCCAAAAGGGAGGGGCTATCATGAAGGGTGTCTGACCTCCCTTCTGACTGTAGCTGGGAATGCAGTTTTTAAGACTTTTTTGGGGTCCTTTTGGCCAAAAGGGAGTCTAGTCAGTGGGGGGTGAGGGGTGGGGTTAAGACTTTATTTTTAGTTTACAATAGAAAATGCTGTCCGATTTTTCATTAAAATGTGTATTGGTACCACGCCTTTTACATTGCTATAAGTATCAGAGGACTGTTTGAAAATCGTCATGGTGTTCTCTTCCATACAAGATCTGAATTGGAGCCACATTCTGTAGTGTAGAAAAGGTGCCAGAGATGTAGGCAGCCCACACAGATGCAGTTTCAGTTGGAAAATCATGAAAGAAGAGTCTATTAAAACTGTCAGTTATTACAGAACTCTGTGTTTATAGTACATAAATTATAATGGTACATAATTTATAATAGGTGAACTGGTTTTTTTTTTTCCAAATAAGAAAGAAGTTTCATTAGCATTCAAGTAGTACCAAAACTCATCCACTCTTAATATGGTCACTCATTTAGCTCTTTTTCACTTACTTTTTGTTTCCATGGTATTTTATGTCATGTTGCTATAGTAACACCATAGTACTACATGTCCTATTATCCCATACAGCTATAATATTATATATGCATTGAATTTTTATAAGTTACATCATATTTTGTCACTAACATATTATTTCAGAAGAATTGTATTTCATTTCAGATATCTTAATTGGCAAGTACTTTCAACACTTACGACTCTATGGCTCAAGCAGATTACCATACAATTTTACATATATAAGTTCATTTAATTTAATTTACAGTTGCACTACATAACTACTACCATATAGTCTATTCTTAATAATTTGTTATTTTTGTTTATTCACATTTCTAGTTATCTATCCATCTCTTTATTCAAATATTTCCTCTTAAAATTTTTTTTTTAGATTCTCTTCCTTATCATCTTAAATTTCTGACACATTTCAAAATATTGCAACATCAGTAAATTGGTGTGGCTGGCTATTCTTGGTTTGTTTACTATCATAGAAGGAAAACATTCAATATTTTATCACTAAATATGTCATTATGGCCTTCATCGGGTTGGGGACTTTTAATTTGCTGAGTTTTAAATTTTTAATCATGAATGGGTGTTAAATTGTATAAAATTAGTTTATTTATTTATTTGTTTTTTGAGACAGAATCTCACTCTGTCACCCAGGCTAGAGTGCAGTGGCATGATCGCCGCTCACTGCAACCTCTGCCTCCTGGGTTCAAGCCATTCTCCCACCTCAGCCTCCCAGGTAACTGGGATTACAGGCACATGCCACCACGCTGGGCTAATCTTTGTATTTTTAGTAGAGATGGGTTTCACAATGTTGGCCAGGCTGATCTTGAACTCCTGAGCTGAACTGATCCACCTGCCTTGGCCTCCCAAAATGCTGGAATTACAGGCATGAGCCACCAAGCCCAGCCTCTTCAGGTAGTTTTTTAAAAAAATGTTTTGCCCAGAATTTTTAGTTGTTATCTGTGGGAAGCTTGTACCAATAGAAGCTAATGCCTCCATTACTGGAAGCCAGAACTTTGTAACACTTTTAATTGCTAATATGTAATGTGATTTTCCAAAATAGGGAATATAATATGCAGTATTTATAGTTATGATATTTTCCTTACTTACTTGATCAAGGAGTTTTTGTTTTTGTCTTTAATGGAACAGCTACAGAATTACTACTTTGCTCTGTTTTGGGAAAAGTTGGTCAAAGAACAGCTTTACTCAAGATGCCCTTACAACTGTTTGCCAAGTTACAGACTTTGCTTTTTATCCACTTAAATTTAATGTTTGCCTAATTAAGTGCTGTGGAAATCATAGCTGCTTTAAATACCTTGCAATTAAAGGCAAGAGTTTGACCCTCTTTGTAAGGTAAGTATGGTAAGAGTATATTAAGTACTTGTGATCTCCACTTAAAAACGTTAAGCATCGAGGTTTGGGTTATTGGATGAGAGAAAAATTCTGCATGTAAGATTGTCTTCTGGCAGCTTGACACTGAGATGGAAATACGGGCAAAACAAATTCATGCAAAAAATAGATACATGAAGCAAAAAGCATCATGTAAAGGCAAAGGCATTTTTTGCATCTACTACTGACCAGTTCAGTCTTTTGTTCCAAGTGAGCAAGCTATTCATTTTTTCCCAACTTTCTATTTTTAAATTTGAAACTGTAGAACAATTGAAAAATGGTATAATAAAGACACATACTGTCTAATATATTTAACAATTATTTACATTTTGCATTTGCTACATTTGATTTCTCTTTCTTTCCATCTCTTCCTTCCCACACAGTTTTTAAGGTAAGTTGCAGACATGATAAGATATCTTCTAGGAATAAATTAATTGCATTATATCATCTAGTATCCACTTAAGGAAAGCATATAGATCTTGTCCCAGATGATGTCCTCTTTAGTACGGAAATTATGTTCCCTTTCAGAAAAGAAGGGTGAAATAGAAGAGGAAAACCAAGGGGACAAAAGAAAGAAAAGATTATGCGAAGTTAATAATGGTCATTAGTTCATAAAGTACATGTGGTACGTGAAGCACTATTGTACAGGATACTACAGTATTCTAGTACACTATTAATATAGTCTATGGGAATAGCACATTATTCTAAGTAGTGGTTCTCTGCCAGGCTTAAGATTTCTGCCTTGTAATAGCTACAATATAGTCAGGATCTAGTAAAACATACTCAAATATCCTACCCAACTTTCTCCACCTTGCGAAATTCAGCATCTCCTCTAAAACTCAGATTTTAGAGCTTCTCGGCTCCGGCTTCATCTCCTTTGCCCCTGCTCCCACCACGCCACAGTCTGGGTGGAGTGTTTCTCCTCAGAGCATTCAAAGAACTTGGTTCCTGCTTCGAGCCCATCTTATCACATTGTATTTATGGCTCATTGCTTCTCCTCCATTGATTTCTACAAGTACTGGCGAGTTGGGATTTGTGATAGGGCCAGACAGGTATTTGTTGAATGTTTATGGAAGGTTAATCAAAAAGATAAGCAGACTGTCATAGCAAGAGAACTGGGAAGTAGGGGGAAAAGAGAGAGTAGCTTTGGATGGTGGAACCAGTGAGAGCTCTGCGACTGGATGGTAAGAACTGTGGGATTCGCTCTGGGCTGAATTTAATCTCCCTTCCTAGATCACTGACATTTTTTCTTAATCTCTTCCCTCCTTAGTTTCTCAGTGCCCTAAGCCTACTATTTTCCCCTCATTGAAAGTCATTCATATTAAGGTGTATGGTATGGCAAAATGGGGGCGGGGAGGGCACCTTGATCTCAGGGAAGCTTCCTGGGATTGTTTGAGGAGCTTGACATGTGCCCTAGGAACTTAGGGAGCATCATGAACAAGTGTCTGCCTCCACCTTGAAAATGTAAACGCTGGGGAGACAGGCTGGTTGCTGCTCCAATAACGGAGCAAAGGAGAGGCCACTGCTGCCCCAGGCCTGGGCCTGTTGGGCAGAAAGCACGTCTCTCCAAGGGGCTCACTTCCTCTGTCCTTAGCCAGCGCCTAGACATCTGGTGATACCTACGGCTTTTCTGCTTTTAGACAGTGTTTGCCCTTGTAGGTAGCCTTCTTAGACAAGATCTAGGACGACTCTGTAAAAAGTAAAATAGAGGTTCCTTTTCAAAGACTTTCCTCCCCATCTAATTAGGAATAAATAGTAACTTATCTTAAAAGCAAAATGTATTCAAAGACCTGTGCTAACATTCTTAAATATCTGCTAGCCGTAATAAAGAAGTCAATGTACTTTATGTTCTTAGTTCCCACAGGTTAGCCTAAATATTTGCCCTGGCATGCTTATACTGGTCCAAGCAAACATGAGGTCATAGCCTGTTCCTCTTCCTCTTTAAAAGTGTTTTTACCTTTCTCAGCATTCCACAAGTTACTTCTTCCTTCCTTTGTTCTCCTCTACCTTTGCCTCTTTTAAATTCTAAGTTGCTAGCCAGTCGGGAAAAATACAGAATGTGAGGTCCTGTTCCAGCCAATGGAAACCGGACACAGCACTAGGGTGAATGCGTCAGGTTATAAATGACCCTGTCTCATTTGTTCAGTGTACTCTTGTGGCAAAACTTCTGGCGAGTGTACCCTTTCTGCAGGAAGTAAAAAATGGCCTTACTAAATAAATTAAATTTATGTTCAAGTGCTATTTCTTTACAGCACCTGGGAACAAGCACTTCAAACAACTCCTTACCATTTATTCCCCTGGGTCCACATCTCTTCTTAAAGGAATGTGGACTTTCTTCCATGATTATCGGCTGCATGAAGAAATGTCTTGGAGCCAAGAGAATACAGCTTCATAGGATACTAGGCTTCAGGGAGCTAGAATAGAGGAGTGGGGAGCACAAACTGAAAAGGGTTCCCCTCACTCACCACAGAGGCACAGCCCGTAAGGCCAGCCATTCTAAGGACAGGCCAATTTGGGTGGGTGAGGATGCTGGACAAGGGAGCGGTCCCGGAGCACATGTCTGCCGACCTTTGTTCATGTTAGAGGTAGCCCACAGGGCAGTGCTCATTTATATCACCAATCCATAAGAATACATTTTTGTTTTGTCAGAAAGACAGTGTCTATAGAATTATCTGAAACCTTCTTTTCAGATCTGACTAGAGTGATTTAGCTACCATCACTTTCCTTCTGGTAGCAGCTCAAGGGGCGTGGTAGGCGAGTGAGGTTTAGAGTGAAAGGAAGAAGGCTTATGCAGGGTTTGGCTGGTGAGTGTTCTATTAGGGTGAGAATTTTGGAAGGAGGAGCTTTCTGATTGACTTTCAAACACAGTTGGCAATCTGGTTGGTTTAATATCTACTGGTACATAACTAGGAAATTTCTAGGCTGAGTGGAATAGTATGAGTTTTTCTGTTTCAACTGGAAGACTATCTGGTTGTCAGCCTCAGGGTCAGAACTGTACATAAGCAATCCCTCAGTTTGGTTAATGTTATGGTAGAAATTTAGTCTGAAGTCTAGTCCAAATAAATGTTTTCTATATACTCATATCTATTTATATGAATCTTATCACATTAAGGCTAGACTGAGACATGTCACAAATCTCTCTCTTGTGGAATGAAGGTGAAAAAGAGAAATATAAGCATTGGGTGAATCTTGAAATGGATAAGTTCTGAGATTCCTCTTAAAGTTTAGGTTTTGATGAGATTTCCTGAACAAGTCCCTCTCTTGTGGCTCAGGGGCCAGAGGGACTGTAGAACTCCAGGGGGCCAGGCCTTAGCTCAGCCCTGGCACACACAGGCAGGCAGGTCTCCCTCCCCTAGAGTAGCCACCTGTGACGAAGGAGGAGGGTGGGAAGCATCTTTGCCCTCCCCAGCCGACAACCTGGCTCTCTGTCTGTATCAGCACTTACATTCCCCTTCAAACCTCTAGGTCTTGAGCAGATTGTAGGAGGTTCTGGCCCAGAGAACTCACCTGGAACATGCACATGAAGGAAGTGAAAGAGTGCGAGGCAAGAGGAGCAGTGACAGCCTTAAGTGTGAGCTAATTCACCCCAAGAACAAGCAAAAGTGCAAATAAAACTCAAGGACATGGAAGAGTGTAGAGTGATGATTAGGATTCAGGCCTCTCCTTACCTAGCCTTCCTCCATTATTCTCTCTCTCTCAACCTCTCTCTCTCTCTCTCTCTCTCTGTCTCATTTACCAGAGCACTAGATTGCGAATGGAGTGCAAGCAGAGACTGAGAATTACCACTGTAGTGATTGTATGTGTATGGCAAATCATCTTAAAGATTTCTTGTATTTGGAAACAATGTCTAATAAAGAATGGCAAATACAAAGTTATACTATACAAAAACTATGTCATCAACAATTATATTGTTCAAGTGAATAATTAGCAATATGAAAATATGTTCATAAAATATTAAGTGAAATAAATGGAATATAAAAGGGTTTGTAAATGTGAATGTGCATACACTCTCAAATAACTGGAAGCATAATATACCAAATAGTTAATTAGTTAATAATGGTTTTCTTTGGCCTGGTGTGGTGGCTCATGCCTGTAATCCCAGCACTTTGGGAGGCCAAGGTGGGTGGATCACCAAAGGTCAGAGACCAGCCTGGCCAACATGGTGAAACGCTGTCTCTACTAAAAATACAAAGAAGAAAAAAGACAGATGTGGTGGCGCGGGCCTGTAATCTCAGCTACTCAGGAGGCTGAGGCAGGAGAATCGCTTGAACCTGGGAGGTGGTGGTTGCAGTGAGCCAAGGTCGTGCCACTGCACTCCAGCCTGGGTGACAGAGCAAGACTGTCTCAAAAAATAAAGTAAAATAAAATAAAATCGAATAAAATCGTTTAAAAAAAATGGTTATCTTTGAGACATGGTAGGATAATGGGCATTTTTCATTTTCTTCTTTTTGCTTTCTCTGTATTTTCTATAATTAAGTGTTACTTTTGTACTAAGAAAAACATGTATTATCAGAACCCCATCTGCCTCATTGACATCATCCAAATGTTTGCTTAGTCTAATTTATCAAGAAATCGAAGATAACATATTTGTAAGTAAAATAAATGCTTTCCTAACACCAGGAAAGAGGAACTAAAGCGTTTGCCAAGAGCCTAACTTGGTCAGATACCGGAATGACCTGAGGGACTATTTGCTTTGTAGCATCGTTAATCTCCAGATGGCAGAGACATAAACATTTACAAGTCTTCCAAAGGTAATGCAATTATTGGAAGCTGGGCAGTATATACCTATGAGAACTGGACAAAGCAGAAAGATCTGGATTCTTGTAGGAACTCTATCACGGTCCAGGGGTGTAATCTTGGGCGAGCCGCTTCATCTCTCCATCTGCTACAAAAAACAGGTCCTTTTATATTCACTCACCAGTTAGTGATTGAGGCTTTCCTGTGTGCACTGCTCATAGGCACTGCCTGGGCTCATGCTGAATTCTATGAGTCTGTTATTTTATAGATTATTGCAGCCAGTTTAATTCATGCACCATTTCTATCCTTCAGCACAGAATTACCTACAATTGTCATGGCTTACAAGTGGAATAAACCTTTGTAATCTAGGTATCGAGGGTTCCAAAAAAGAGAGACAGTTAGTAGGCTTTGTGAAAGTGACAAAAGAGGCAAAAATGGGACTGGACACAGTGGTTCACGAATATAATCCCAGCACTTTGAGAGGCTGCGGTGGGTGGATCACTTGAGGCCAGGAGTTCGAGACCAGCCTGGCCAACATAATGAAACCCAGTCTCTATTAAAAATACAAAAAAATAGCTGGGCGTGGTGGCACATACCTGTAATTTCACCTACTCGGGAAGCTGAGGCAGGAGAATCGCTTAAACCCCGGAGGCGGGAAGCAAAGGTTGCTGTGAGCTGATATGGTACCACTGCACTTAAGCCTGGGCAACAGAGTGAAACGCTATGTCAAAAAAAAAAAAAAAAAAAAAAGAGGCAAAATAGGGTAAGGAATAGACTGAGTAGAGTTAGACGTGGGTCAGAACAGAATCCGCTTGGCCCAGATTAGCTTGGAGGGCAGGGAGGAGGAATGAAACCCTGAGCAAAAAGCAATGAAAGAAATTACAGATCATGGTGGTAAATTCCCAAACATGGTGGTTTAAATACCTTATTCACCACCATGTACAATTCATTATTCTTTTCTGGCAACAATAATTTGTACCAAATGGTGTTTATGTGTTTGCTACTATTGCAAGAGAAGGAGAGGTCGAGCAAAACACCTTTGAAGATCTAATACTGTACACAATGGCTAAGGTCACAGGTTTTAAGAAATATGGGGACTATGAGCCAAAATCAATAGAGACTGGTTTTTTTTCCATGAAAAAAATAATGCAAACTAAACATAACCTTAAAAAAGACCATGGTGTCCGGAAAAGTTATTTGTATGCCTCTCAGAAGATATTTCCATACATTGCTAGGCACAATGGTTTGCTCTATTTTGTTTTTGATATATTATAATTTGATTGTTTTTTGCCATCACACAAAAATTTTGTGCAGTTAATTGTTTTCCCTCATTGTACAAGAAAGTGCCCATTAAGAAAATTCATAGGTCTGTTAGTAACAAACAACTAGAAAACAAACTAGTTGGAAACATGCTCCCATGAGGATATGCACTCACATTTGAACACATACACACACAGATACCGATAAATGCCATCTAACAAAAACAAATATGAGGTATTCAATTAGCAAAACCTGATCATTAACCAGAAATGTAACTATAAAACCAAAAATACCTTTGAGCAAAAGTTGGTGAGGACATTCTCTTTGTGAGAGCTCCATGTCATGCAATGTCAAAGAACTCCCCTCAGCTCAGCTGTCTTAGCCAAAGATAGGGCTAGCAAGGTAAAGGTACGCTGTATGTTAAGTTAGATAGAGGGTTAATAGGAATATAGAACCTAGTTACATGCTCTGAAATCAGGACAGAAGGCGTTTCCAGCCATTATGATAGATTGATCTGATAAATGAACACTTATGAATAAAACAAACTCATGTTTTATTATACAAAAAATAATAAAGTTTCTTGATTCATAACCCATATGCCTGATGGGCTCTCTTCCTTGTGTCAAGAAGCTATGAAAGCTCAATTGAGACAGTAAATAACATGTCATAGCATTACAATGCCTTACAGATTGTACATTATATATAATGTAATTAAATATGTAAAGTATAGTCACTTTACGGTCCCAAGCCTTATCCCTTACTAATTTCGAGAACTTCAGTAAGTTCTCTGAATTATAGCTTATGCATCTATAAAATGGAGCTAAGGATACATTAATATCGCTGGTTTTAAAATAGGTCCTCAAATTGTCTGACACTCTTTCACATCAAAAGATGGAACCTTGTTCTCCTCTCCTTAAACATAGACCAGGCTTAGTGACTCACTTGTAAAGAATCAAAGGCAAGACTAGTGCAGTTGCTCATGCCTGTAATCCCAGAACTTTGGGAGGCCAAGGTTGAAGCCAGGAGTTCAAGACCAGATTGGACAATATAGCAAGACCCCATCTCTACAAATAAAATAAAGATTAACCAGGCATGGTGGTACACACCTGTAGTCCCAGCTACTCAGGAGGCTTAGGTGGGAGGATCGCTTGAGCCCAGGAATTCAAGACTGCACTGAGTTATGATCTGCCACTGCACTCTAGCCTACGCAACAGAGCAAACAGTGCAAGACCCCATCTCTAAAACAAACAAACAAACAAGCAAACAAAAAACAAGAAGGCAGCAGACAATACTATGTGACTTCAGGGACAAGGTTTCCTAGCTCTCTTTCTCTCTCTCTCTTGCAAGGCTTGCTCTGGGAACCCAACCACCTTGTCATTTGATGGGGAAACCAAACACTACATGTGTATTAACCTATTGTCACATGCTATAAAGAAATATTTGAGAGTGGGTAATGTAAAAAGTAATTTTAATTGACTCACAGTTCACATGGCTGGGGAGGCCTCAGGAAACTTGCAATCATGGCGGAAGGGGAAGCAAATGTGTCCTTCCTCACATGGCAGCAGGAGAGAGAAGTGCCAAGCAAAGGGGAGAAAAGCCCCTTATATAACCCTCAGATCTCATGAGAACTCACTCACTATCACGAGAGTAGCATGGGGGAAACTAACACCGTAATTCAATCACCTCCCTCTCTCAACATGTGGGGATGACAGGTCCCTCCCTCCACACATAGGGATTACAATTTGACATGAGATTTGGGTGGGGACACAGAGCCAAACCATATCAACATGGAAAAGTCACAAGTTGATATTTGGACAACAGTTCTGCATGAGCTCCCAGCTAACAGCCAACATCAGCCTCCAGACATGTGAGTGAGTGAGTTTTGAGTTTATTCTAGCCCCCAATCTTTGAACCACCCCAGCTGACACTGAGTAGAACAGAGATAAACTGTCCCCTTCAAGTTTTTCCCAAATTTTTTTTCTTTCTTTCTTTCTTTTTTTTTTTTTTTTTTTTTGAGACAGTCTTGCTCTGTCACCCAAGCTGGAATGCAGTGGCGCAATCTCACCTCACTGCAACCTCCGCCTCCTGGTTTCAATCTTCACCGGGAAGCCATTTCATTTTGCCATATGAAGAAGCTAGAAAGGAGGAACTTTTATTTTCAAACCCAGCAACTCCTGGCTCCTCTATATTTCACAGTTCTCTTTCACTTCTCTGTTTCTCTTGAATTTTACATTACTCAGTGAGAAAAACCAGGCAGCTTCTTCAACACTTTTCCCAAAAATCCCCTTAGATAGATGGTTAAGTTAACTTGGTATATTTTCTATTCTCCATGTTACCACAGGTGACAGTGTTGCTAAACTTTTTGCTGCTATATGACAGCTCCCAGTAACATTTTCCTCATTTTCCCGTAAGCCCTAACCAATGACTTCTACAAGAACCATGAGGTTTCCACTAACAGTCTCTTGAAGACCCTTCCAAATTCTGCCTGCCACCCAGTCCTGAAGCCATTGCCACATGTTAACAGTTTTTGCTGTGCTACCAAACTCTGTTCCAGTTATCTATTGCTGCATAACAAACCACCCCAAAATTTAATAACTTAAAACAGTAACAACATCTATTTCTTCATGAATCTACAATTTGAGGGCCTGGTGGGGTGGCTCACGCCTATAATCCCAGCACTTTGGGAGGCTGAGGCAGGTGGATTACCTGAGGTCAGGAGACCAACCTGGCCAACATGTAGAAACCCTATTTCTACTAACAAAAATTAGCTGGGCATGTTGGCATGCGCCTGTAGCCCCAGCTACCAGGGAGGTTGAGGCAGGAGAATCGCTTGAACCCGGGAGGCGGAGGTTGCAGTGAGAGGAGGTTGCACCACCGCACTCCAGCCTAGGCGACAGAGTGAGACTCCGTCTCAGAAAAAGAAAAAAAGAAAAGAAAAAGAAAAACATGGTCCAAAAATAAAGTGAGTTTATTTTTGGGTGTGACTATAAAACTCTTTGCTGAGACCTCAGAAAGTCTATAAGGTGTTGTTTCATAGGCCCTTTCAAGCAGACAAAAGGCCTAGTAACTTTTTTGTTTGTTTGTTTTTTCCTTCTTTATTTGTTTTCAACACACCATTGCTGGCTTGAAAGGCCTACAGATCTCAAGGGAGTTATCGGACTGCAGCTTTAAGAGAAGGGAGAGAAGGGCTAAAGGAGATTTATTGGTACGGATTTTGCCTAATGGAGTTACAAGAAGACTATAATTTTTTTAAAAAAGAATTAGAATTAGCTTGGACTGAAAAGGACATTCAGGCCTTTGGATTCCAGGCTTCTAAGAGCAGGAAGCAGTCCAAAAAGACTGTCACTCAGCTGCAAACATGGCTACTGTTTTTTGTTTTTTTTTTTTTTTTTTTGAGATGGAGTTTCGCTCTTGTTGCCCAGGCTGGAGTGGAATGGCATGATCTTGGCTCACTGCAACCTCCATCTCCCAAGGTCATGAGAGATTCTCCTGCCTCAGCCTCCCAAGCAGCTGGGACTACAGGTGCGCACCACCATGCCCAGCTAATTTTGTATTTTTAGTAAAGATGGGGTTTCTCCACGTTGGTTAGGCTGGTCTCAAACTCCAGACCTCAGGTGATCTACCTGCCTCAGCCTCCCAAAGTGCTGGTATTACAGATGTGAGCCATTGTGCCTGGCCCAACATGGACCACTTTTAATGGAAAAGAAAGAATGGCTCAGAAGGTGGGACTGAGAGTGCAGTGGGTGGAGCTAAAAGCAAGGTGGACAATTTCCAGGTGTAGGACCAAGCCCCATCAAGGAACTGGCAACATACACTCAGCTGGATTTCAGAATCCCTGTGCTCCAGTGGCTGTTGTGTGCCTCCCCTTTGCCTCCTTTTTGAACAGAAGCCTCTACAGCGATTATCCTGTGCTTGCTCCACTATTGTACAATATATCGGGTGCAGCGGGCAGAGAGGCAGCTTGTCTTTTGATTCACAGGTCTTCAGGTGGAGAGGAACTGCACTGCAGGAGCTCTACTCCAGGAACAGCGCCCAAGGAGCCTCAGCCACTCCTGCACCTGATTTACATGTTAAGGTCATGGACCTTGAGCCCCAGCCTGATGCTACAGGAGATACAATGTTTAAGGGGTTTAGGGAGGGGAGTGAGTCTATTTTGCAAGTAGGGGAAAATGTAGGTAATCTATGTCCAATGGGCAAATTGTGATGGTTTTAAAATATGTCCACAAATTCTATGATATTCTTCTCAGCAAAAGGTAGAACCTAATTCCCCTTCCCTTGAATCGTGGCTGGCCTCAGCGGCTTACTTTTAACCAAAAGAACATGGCAGAAGTGAATCTGTAAGATTTCTCCGAGGTCGCCAAAAGGGACACAGCTTTTGCCTTCTTCTCTTCTCTCTGGGGATGTTCACCTTTGGAACACAGCCAGCACTGTGTGAAAAAGCCAAGGAGACCCATGGAAAGGTCGTGTGGAGGTGCTGTGGCCATAGGCCCTGCTGAGCTCCCAGCACCAACTGGCTGACCTGTGGATAAGTGAGATTTCAGATGATTCCAGCCACCAGCCTCAAGTCACCCCTGCTGATGCCAAGAGAAGCAAAGACAAACTGTCCTTCTCAAGACCTGCCCAAATTACAAATTCATGAGCAAAATAAATGCGGTCATTGTGTTAAGGAACAAGGTTTAAAGTGATTTGTTTTACAGCAACAGGTAACCAGATATTGATATGCAAATGCCTACTTAGAATATCCACATATCAGTAAGGTACAGTGGTTCATACCTATAATCCCAGCACTTCAGGAAACCGAGATGGGATCGTTTGAGACCAAGAGTTCAAAACCAGCCTCAGCAACACAGTGAGATCCCATCTCTGTAAAAATTAAAAAATTAGCAGGGTGCAGTGGCACATATCTGTGGTTCCAGCCACTTGGAAGGTTGAGGTGGGAGGATCGCTGAGCCGAGGTGGTTGAGGTTGCAGTGAGCCATGATCATGCTACTGCACTCCAGCCTAGGTAACAGCAAGATCCTGTCTCCAAAGAAAGAAAGAAAGAAAGAAAGAAAAAATCCACATATTGAAATAAAATCTTACAGCTGTTGCAACATTTTATACATTCTGAATTACAATGGCTTCATGGTCCCCAGCTTATCACTTACCAACTGTGGGACCTTCAGCAAGTCAGGCTCCTGAGCTTTAGTTTCTGTAGCTATAAAGTGAAGATTAGAATACCTGTCATTTTATTTTTCCAGCTTTATTGAGGCATAATTGACATATAAAACTCTTTCTTTTCTCTTTCTTTCTTTTCTTTCTTCTTCCTTTCTTTCTCTCTTTCTTTCTTTCTTTCTTTCTTCCTTTCTTTCTTTCTTTCTCTCCTTCCTTCCTTCCTTCCTTCCTTCCTTCCTTCCTTCCTTCCTTCCTTTCATCTTTTTTTTTTTTTGAAACAGTGTCTTGATCTGTCGCCCAGGGTGGAGTGAAGTGGCACAATCATAGCTCACTACAGCCTTGACCTCCTGGGTGCAAACAATCCTCCTGCCTCAGCCTCCCGAAGTGCTGGGGTTACAGGTTTGTGCCACCTTGCCTGGCCAAAATTATATATATTTAAAGTGTACAATGTGATGACCAATATACTGTACATTGTGAAATGATTACCACAATCAAGTTAGTTAACACATTCATCACCTACAAAGCCTACCATTTGTGTGTGTGTTTAGTGAGAACACTTAAGATCTACTCCCTGAGCAAGTTTTAAGTACACGGTACCATATCATTAACTGGAGTTGTAGGACTTTCTCCTTAGTTCAGCTGAAAGCCGGGTTCTTCTCACATGGCCATGAGAGATTAGGCTCACAGACAATTTGGAGGATGAGAAAAATGGAATTTATTAGGCAAAAAGCCGGGGGGTGGGGCCGGGGGGGGAACAGGGACTCTCAGCAGAGTGAGAGTCCTGCTAGCTAGTTTTCCAGAATCACAGATTGAATTCCAGGTTCCACCCTGGAATAGGAGAGGCCAGGCTCCTCCCCGCCCGCGAACAGAGCGAAATTTCGGAGACTCCACCCCAGTGGGCACTCCTTGGCTGTCTGAGTCACCATGTTGTATATCAGTACTTGTCTTATTGTAGAAAATCAATTACGAAAGCGATGTAGCAAGAAGAAAAATGGTAATATATTATAGGCTATTGTTCTGTGAAATGGTCAGACAGGCAAAGCTGCTCCCAAATGCTGAAGAGCTGAGAAACCAAAGAAGGTAGCCGACAAATCCAGTGTGTCGGTAAAGCGCATTTTATGGGGGAACTTACAGACAGAAGTGTGGTCTTGGGCAGCAGCAAGACAGGTAGATCTCTGCACGGTTACTCCCCAGACCTAGGGCTGATGTACCATGGGGAAAAGGTATATGTGCTCCAGCAAGACAATGAAAGGCAACTCTCTAGAACAGGCAAGAAGGCTGTGTGTCATATTCTATAATTCGTGTAATAACAGCAAAGTTGACATGTTCTTACGCTAAGGACAGCAAATAAAGTAGGAATCAGGAGGCATTCACGGGACTGGGGCTAACCAGAAGTCAACCTGACAGGTTAGCGTCCAAGAGGGAGCCACATTTGACTCCACAGTTATAACACTAGAATCAAATGATTACAACTCTAAGTGTGCACAGAAGAGAAGTTGAGGGATTAGAGGAGTGGTGGTGGGGGAATGATTTTTTCTTCCATTGCCCTAATTTTCTGTAATATTTTTACTTTAGCTATCCAAATAAATGCATATATTTTTAAGTTTTTATTGTGCATTCCCAGCCCAAACCAGGTTAGTTCTTTTCGCTGACCTCCCTTCCTGTTAAATCAGGTAAAGTGGCTTGGAAGAGGGGCAGGGATGAAGCAGCATCCTACTTCTTGGAGCTTAGGGATCAACAGAGAATTAACTGTAGGACCCAGATTGCCTGCCTTTCCAACTGATGCCCAATTCCTTGCCCTGTAACCCCCCAATACTAGTTAGTTCTCACCTATATAAACTGAGTATTGGATCCAGTGCCACATTAAATGCCCATTATTTGTGTAAGCAGAAATTGCAACTATCTGAGCTTAGAGGCAGTGTCACCCAATGGTTGGAGGAGTTGGTCAAAATGCATGGGTTGGACACCTAACTCCACCATGTATTTCCTGGGGGCTTGGCAGATGTAATTAACGACCTGAAGATGAGATCATTCTGGATCAGGGGGGCCCTAAATCCAAAGACAAGTGTCCTTCTAAGACAGGAAGACACAACAGAGAGCAGGAGCCATGTGAAGACAGAAACAGAGATTCACAAGCCAAGGAATGCCTGGGGCCACCAGAAGCTGGAAGAAGGAAGGAACACATTCTCCCTTACAGCCCCAGAGGGAGCCCAGCCCAGCCCACCCCTTGATTTCAGAGTTCTGGCCTCCAGAACTCTGAGAGAATATATTTTCATTTTATTAAGTCACCCAGTTTGTGGTTGTTTGCTATGACAATTCTGGGAAATTAATATGGTGCATGGGTCTCACAATCCTAACACTGAATGAAAAAAATCCAAGTTACAGAAAACAAGGACGCCATCTCAACAGCATTTCAGAAACGTGAAACCCATACATTGTACCATTTAAGAATACGTATGTATTGACAAAAGCATAATGAAACAAATGGGAATGGTGAACACCAAATTTAGAGAAGTGGAAACTGTAAAGAGAAGGAAGGGAATACAGCTGAGGGGGCACAAAGGCCTCACCTGTTTGGATAATGTGTTTCCCAAGCTGAGCGGCAGAGTCATGTAGGATTAGTATCATAGGTTTACACCTTTGTGTAGGACTTAACTATTTCATTATAATAAAATTTAAAAGGGAAGAAATGAGAAAGGATAAAAAGGAAGGTTAATAGCACCTTGAAGGTGGGGGAGCTTCTTTCTTGGATAAACACACGACCATTCAAGGTCAAAGCGGGATGATTTGGTGCATATGTATCTCCTGATACTTAATAACCAGGTGAAATTCACTTTGTTAATATTCAGTGTTCTGATGTTGCTTATAAATAATTCCAAAAGTAACCTTTTCATTGGAAAAACACCTGTACAGTGCCAACTCTGATTACTCCCTGTGGAAATTGCTTAGCTAAAAATTAATATATCACACTTTCTAGAATGACAGACTGTGGGCTGGAATAAGAGAAAATAGTAGTTTATAAGATGGAGTAATTACTGGAGGATCCAGGTACCATTTACTGACTTTTTTCTTTATTCTCAAGCCAACAAAATTATTGAGTCCACATTCTCAGAGTCTTTTATTGGCCTTAATCTTAGGTTGTCTATCAAAAACAATACTTCAGTGGATTAATAAACACCACAAACCCATAATAAACTGCACGGGCCCCTGGTCTTCCTAGTAGTACATGAGCTAAGCTGAAGACCATCAGAGTGGGCTGTCCAGCGCTTGCTACCTCGGCGTGGCTGAGGACTCCTCGCTGGCTGCACTACCTACAATACACACGAGGTGGCAGCAACGTCACGGCCGCCCGCCCGGGGCCTCCACCGGCGACTGAGGCTGCTCAGTTGACTTCCTCATCGCCAACAGGGCGGTCTCGGTTTTAAAACCAGATCTGGTTGTTTCCTTGAGCGGTAGGATTTAGACAAACATTGTGATTATTTTCAATTAAAAATTATTCATGCCAATCATACAACCATAATTCGATATCTAGTATAAGCAGCCTTCTCTTTCCTTTTTTTTTCTTTCTTTTTTGGACACTCGATGGTGAAATGCTTCATTACTTTAAAAACATGCCCAGGCCAAACCATGAGGACTCTAAAAAGATCAGCGGTTTGCCATGGGTTGGGGAGGAGAGAGATGAATAGGTGGAGCACGGAGGATTTTCAAGGCAGTGAAAATACTCTGTATTATAGCATAATGAGTTCTACGTAGTTATACATTTGTCCAAACGCATAGAATGTACACCATAAAGAGTGAACACCTATAATCCCAGCACTTGGGACTAAGGTAAACTGTGGGCTTTGGGTGATAAGGTAACAAATGTACCCTCTGGGGAATGTTGATAATGGGGGAGGCAGTGCATATGCAGGACAGGGGTGGGGATATGGGAAATCTCTTTACCTTCTACTCAATTTTGCTGTAAACATGAAACTACTCTAAAAAATAAAATCTTATAAAAAATGCCTGTTTCCAAAAGTGTGCTAGGTATGTCAACATTTACAAAATAATGACAATTATATAGGAAAGGTACCCTGAAAAATCTATATCTACAATATTCAAAGAGAAACAGTCTTCCAAATAATTAGCATTTTATAAAGGACAGAATCATTTGACAGCAGGTAAATTACAACTGGATCCAGCCGTCTCTTCTTGTAGGGCATTATTGCTAAAATTCAGAATCAGCTGAGAAATGGCACATCAAGGCTGTGTCTTTCCGTGCCAGATTTGGACGCTCTGAACCCTTGACAGCCCGTCTTCTGAAGGATGATTAGATGGTGGCCTTCAGAATTTTCTCAGCAGATGCCGCCTAATTTTCTGCCTCATTTTGTGGAATCTAGGATGTCTCTTCTGTATAACGAACTTAATAATACCACTCCTACCGACCTACGGGTTGCTGTGAAACTCAAATGGAATAATCTAGATTTTCAATAAATGTTGAATAAATGATGATGAGAGGACTTTTATAGACTACCAAAAATACATAGTCATAGAGATTTGTAACTGTGATATGAGAAATATGTATTTGTTCTGTCTCCAGTTCCTGGCACAGAGCTTCTAAAACCCTTGGAATTTTCCAAGTGATGGGGGTGAGAGGAATGTCTTTTGTTTTTCATAATAAGCATTTCAACCATACCTGAGTCCACCACTCTTGAGTCCACTTTAGAAGATGGGGCTGGTTGCCAGAGGAACCCACCATATGATTAGAGTGTTGGAACTTTCAGTCCCACTCCCAGACCTCTGGGAAGGGAAGAGAGGAGGTGGCCATTGAGTTTAGTCACAGATGGCCAATGATTTAATCAATCATGCCTATGTAGCGGAGCCTCCATAACCACTCTAAATGATGGGGTTTGGAGAGCTTCCGGGCTGAATATATCCATGTGCCAGGAGGAGTGCTGTACCCCAGACTCTACAGGGACAGAAGCTCCTGTGTTCAGGGTTCTTCCCGACCACCCCCTAGGTACCTCTTCATCTGACTGTTCATTTGTTTTCTTCACTATATCCTTTATAATAATCTGGCAATAGCAAAGTGTTTCCCTATGTTCTGTGTGCCGGCAAGGTGTCAGAGCCACGGCATCAGAAAGTGGTTGACTCCCGGTTTGGTAGGAAGACTTTACTGACAACAGATAGGTTTGAAAAAAGAAAGAAGACCGGGTGCGGTGGCTCCCACCTGTAAACCCAGCACTTTGGGAGGCTGAAGTGGGCAGATCACCTGAGATCGGGAGTTCGAGACCAGCCCGACCAATGGAGAAACACCATCTCTACAAAAAATACCAAAAAATTAGCTGGGCGTGGTGGTGCATGCCTGTAATCCTGGCTACTTGGGAGGCTGAGGTAGGAGAAGCACTTGAACCCAGGAGGTGGAGGTTGCGGTGAGCTGAGATCGCGCCATTACACTCCAGCCTGGGCAACAAGAGCGAAACTCCGTCTCAAAAAAAAAATGAAGAAAGAACACTGCAGAAGAGTGCAGTGGGGCATCTCAGCAAGAAGACTGAGCACACCACACGCTGTTTTTTTTTCCTTAGGGGTATTTATGGACCTTAAGGCAGGAGCTGAAGGGTAATTTGGGCCATATTAGCCTTGTAGGTCATGATAAATGATTACATTTGTAGACATTTTGGTGCCTTAATGTCAACAAGGGTTGCACACTGAGTTTCGGCATGGCATTCTGGAGATGTATAGAAATTCTAGTTACTTATACATTTTAGGTTGCAAAAAGGCCTGGAACCAGAAGCTGACTTTAGATACTAGGGAAGTTTAATTACTTCTAAATTCCTCCAGACAAGGAGTCTTGCCTGTTTGATGGTCACCAGGTGTCTTTGTTCCCTTCTAAGTTCCTCAGATAAGGAGTTTTTGTCTCCAGTGCGTGCTCAATGGTCACCAGCTGATTTCACTCTCCTTGCTGTGAGGGGCTAGAGCAAAAGATGGAACCTAAGTGGGGCATGGAAGTCTGGTTTGTAGCCAAGTCAGACAGAAGCATGAGTCACCCGGGGACCCATGACTTGCAATTGGCATCTGAAGTTGTAAGTGGGCAGTTTTGTGGGACTGGGTACTCCACCTGTGGGGTCTGTGTGAACTCCCAGTAGTTAGTGTCAGAATTGAATTAAATGATAAGATACAAAGTTGTCAGAGAGTTGGAAAATTTGTTAGTATGAGGGGGAAAAAACCCCATGCATTTGGTGTCAGGAGTATCATGAGAAACATTTTTTTTCCTTTAGTAATTAAGACACATATTGTAGGAATGATTCCCTCCCTCCCTCCCTTCCTCCCTTCCTCCATTCCTTCCTTCTTTCCTTCCTTCCTTCCTTCCTTTTTTTCTGACAGAGTTTTGCTCTTATTGCCCAGGCTGGAGTGCAATGGCGCGATCTCAGTTCACTGCAACCTCCGCCTCCCGGGTTTCAAGCGATTCTCCTGCCTCAGCCTCTCGAGTAGCTGGGATTACAGGCATGCTCCACCACGCCCGGCTAATTTTGTATTTTTAGTAGAGACGGGGTTTCTACACATTGGTCAGGCTGGTCTTGAACTCCTGACTTCAGGTGATCTGCCTGCCTCAGCCTCCCAAAGTGCTAGGATTACAGGCTTGAGCCACCGTGCCCGGCAGGAATGATTTTCAAAAATGAATGAACTATGAATATCCTTCCAAACATTACTGAACAGCGGTTCTCAACACTGGGAAGGTTTTTAAACGTCCCAGTGCTCACGAGTTTTTTTTTTTTTTTTTTTGCTGGCCAGCAGAAGAGAAGCATCCATCGTTTTAGTGGTGTTTGGTTGGTTGGTGGGTTGAAGGTCCCCTGGCAATGGTAACATGCAGTCAGCATTGACAGGGAAGTTAGTGTCATTGTTGAATATTGGCTGTCATCAGTCAGTAGAAATGAGTTACTAATTGGAAAAAAACTATGTGGCTAGAAATATAGGGCTGTGTCTTGATTACTTTTCTTTTTATGACTGACTTTATACAAAAGAAATACACACTTAATGCAGAAAGTGTGAAAAGCACAATCAAAACAAAAGTGTTACCGGAAAGGGGTCCCAATCCAGACCTCAAGAGAGGGTTGTTGGACCTTGTGCAAGAAATAATTTGGGGTGAGTTCATAGAGTAGAGTGAGAGCAAGTTTATTAAGAAAGTAAAGAAACAAAAGGGCTGGGCGCAGTGACTCACACCTGTTGGGAGTCCGAGGCAGGAAGATGGCCTGAGCCCAGGAGTTCAAAACCAGCCTGGGCAACATAGTGAGACCCTAATCCCTAAAAATGAAAAAGAAAAGAAAAACAAAAATGAAACAGAAGAATGACTACTCCATAGGCAGAGCAGTGGTGTGGGCTGCTCAGCTAAGTATACTTACATTAATAGTTACTTCTTGATTATATGCTAAACAAGGGGTAGATTATTAATGAGTTTTCCAGGAAAGGGATGGGCAATTCGCTGCAGTGAGGGTTCCTCCCCCTTTTAGACCATATAGGGTAACTTCCTGACATTGCGGCATTTATAAACTGTCATGGGGCTGGTGGGAGTGTCTGTTAGCATGCTAATGCATCATAATTAGCATATAATGAGCAGTGAGGAGGACCAGAGGTCACTTTCATCACCCTCTTGGTTTTGGTGGGTTTTGGCCAGCTTCTTTGCCACAACCTGTTTATCAGCAGGGTCTTTTTGACCTGAATCTTGTGGTGACCTCCTATCTCATCCTGTGACTAAGAATGCCTTAACCTCCTAGGAATGTGGCCCAGTAGGTCTCAGCCTCACTTTACTCAGCCCCACTTTACTCAGCCCCTATTCAAGATGGAGTCTCTCTGGTTCAAACACTTCGGACAAAAGCACTCCTAATCTGTAGCTGCTGTTAACACTTTGGCATGTGTCCTTGCAGGGTTTTTTCCCTTGTGCATAAATTTGTATTTCTAAAATGAAAATGGAACCCTGCATGTCTTATGGCCAGCTTTGTTCACTCAGGAACACAATGTGGACATTTCTCCATGCCAATACTTTTTACTATGACACAGTTTTTTAATTAATTTATTTACAGACAGTCTCACTCTGTTGCCCAGGCTGGAGTGCAGTGGTGCTATCTCGGCTCACTGCAACTTCTGCCTCCTGGGCTCAAACGATTCTCCTGCTTCCGTCTCCTGAGGTGCTGGGATTATAGGCACCTGCCATCATGGCTGGCTAATTTTTGTATTTTCAGTAGAGATGGGGTTTCACCATGTTGGCCAGGCTGTTCTCAAACTCCTGACCTCAAGTAATCTGCCCACCTCGGCCTCCCAAAGTGCTGGAATTACAGGAGTGAACCACCACGCCGGCCTTATGACACAGTTTTTAATAGATATTTTGCAGCTATTGGATACATAATTTCTTTAATCTCTTGTTATTTAATATTAAGTTGTTTTCAATTATTCTGTGATAAAAACATCAGAAGTTCCTTCAATACACTCTTTGCATACAGTCCTGATAATTTCTTTGAATAATTACTTTTTTTTCTTTTTCCTTTTTTTGAGACAGGTTCTCCCTCTCGTAGCCCAGGCTGGAGTGCGGTGACATAATCTCAGCTCACTGCAGCCTCGACTTTCCAAGCTCAGGTGATGCTCCCACCTCAGGCTCCCAGGTAGCTGGGACTACAGGCCCTTGCCACCATGCTGAGCTAATTTTTTTTTTTTTTTTTTGGTATTTTTAGTAGAGACAGGGTTTTGCCATGTTGCCCAGGCTGTTCTGAACTCCTGGGCTCAAGTGATGCACCTGCCTCAGCCGCCAAAAGTGCTAGGATTACAGGCATGAGCCACCACAGCCAGCTATTACCTCACTTTTAGTATTTACTCCTGACCCGTTTGGGCAGGATTCTAGATGAGTCAGCGACAGGAAGCTGAGCTTCTTGAAGGTGCTCATCAATGAACTACCTCCTCATTTCAGCAGTGCCTCCAGAACAGCTGGCTTTCCTAGCCAATACTATCATGCAGGGTGGTTCAAAATTAGCCAAACATTCACTAAACAGGGGTTCTCAAATTTTGATGTGCATACAAATCACTGGTGGATCTGGTCAAAAATGCAGATTCAGCCCCCGCCTCTCCGGAGTGGGGCCTGAGATTCTGCACTGTTTAACCAACTCCCAGGGCACGCTGAGACGCTGGTCAGTGGACCACACCTGAGGAGCACAGGCCACCGCTCTATCACATTCGGCTGAGTACACCTGTGTTTCATCTTTGAGCTTCCCAACTGTATAAATGAAATGACTTCCACAAATAAAGGGGCAGGGTCGAATCGAATATCTATGTTTAATATTGTTTATTCAAGTCAGTTCATTTGAACCTTGTTTTTGAAAGAAAAAAATTTTCCTTTATTTTTAGTCCTTTCTAATTTCCAGGTGACTACAGGCAGCTTTTCTTTTAACATTAGTAATTATACAAAAGAGAAATTCTAAGATTTTATAGCTGAAATTGATATATCAAAGATTTCAGAAGTGAACATCAAAGCAGAAATATTCTTTCATCCATTCATTATAGGAATCGTTTCACTTTCATGGATGGCTTATCTGAAGTATAATGAACATGCCTGTAATTGGTGGAATGTTTTGGGAAACACAACTTTTTTTTTTTTTGGCCAGATTAAAATAAATACTGCTCAGTTTTTAATATTTGGAATATTGACACTTGGCATTTAAATAACTTGGGTTCTTTTTTAACTTTCATTTTAGATTTGGGGCATGAGTAGCTTTGTTATCTAGGTAAGCTCATGTCACAAGGTCTGTTGTACAGATTATTTCATCACCCAGGTGCTAGGCCTAGTACCCCATAGTTATTTTTTCTGCTCCTCTCCCTCCTCCCACTCTCCATCCTCAAGTAGGCCCAAGGTCTGCTATTCCCCTCTTTGTGTCCATGAGTTCTCATCATTTAGCTCCCACTTATAAGTGAGAACATGTGGTATTTGGTTTTCTGTTCCTGCATTAATTTGCTAAGGATAATGGCTTCCAGCTCCATCCATGTTTCTACAAAAGACATGGTCTCATTCTCTTTTTATGGCTGCCTAGTATTCTATGGTGTATATGTACCACATTTTCTTTATCCAATCTGTCTTTGATGAGCATTTAGGTTGATTCCATGTCTTTTTTTTTATTCCATGTCTTTGCTATTGTGAAGAGAGCTGCAGTGAATATTCATGTGCGTGTGTCTTTATGGCAGAATAATTTATATTTCTCTGGGAATATACCTAGTAATGGGATTGCTGGGTTGAATGGCAGTTCTGTTTTTAGCTCTTCAGGAATTGCCACATTGCTTTCCACAATGGCTGAACTAACACCAACAGTATATAAGTGTTCCTTTTCTCTGCAACCTCACCAGCATCTGTTATTTTTTTGGCTTTTTAATAACAGCCTTTCTGACTGGTGTGAAATGGTATTTCATTGTGGTTTTGATCTGCATTTCTTTAATAATCAGTGATGTTGAGTTTTTTTTCTTATGCTTGTTGGCCACATGTATGTCTTATTTTGAGAAGTATCTGTTCATGTCTTTTGCCCACTTTTTTATGGGGTTGTTTTTTTCTTGTAAATTTAAGTTCCTTATAGATGCTGGATTCTATTAGATGGTTCTATTAGGCTAGATTCAAACTAGACTGTTGTCAGATTCATAGATTGCAAAAATGTTCTCCCATTCTGTAGGTTGTCTGTTTACTTCGTTTACTCTTTGCTGTGCAGAAGCTCTTAAGTTTAATTAGACCCCATTTGTCAATTTTTGCTTTTGTTGCAATGGCTTTTGGCATCTTCATCATGAAATCTTTGCCAGTTCCTGTGTCCAGAATGGTATTGCCTAGGTTGTCTTCCAAGGTTTTCATAGTTTTGGGTTTTACATTTAAGTCTTTAATACATCTCTTTGTGTGTGTGTGTTTTTGTTTGTTTTGTTTTGAGACAGAGTCTTGCTCTGTTACCCAGGCTGGAGTGCATTGGCTCACTGCAACCTCCACTTCCCGGGTTCAAGCGATTCTCGTGCCTCAGCCTCCTAAGTAGCTGGGATTACAGGTTTGCACCACCATGCCCAGCTAATTTTTGGCATTTTTAGTAGAGACAGGGTTTCCCCATGTTGGTCAGGCTGGTCTTGAACTCCTGGCCTCAAGTGATCCACCCGCCTCAGTCTCCCAAAGTGTCGGGATTAGAGGCATGAGCCACCGCACATGTCCGCTTTAATCCATCTTGACTTGACTTTTGTATATGGTGTAAAAAGTGAAACTTTTAAATTCTTAAAAATTTAAATTGATAAATATTGTATATATTTATTGTGTGCAACCTGTTATTTTTGAAATATGTATACGTTGCAGAATTGCTAAATCAAGCAAATTAACATATGTATTACTTCATATATTTTTTGGTGGTGAGAACACTCAAAACCTACTGTCTTAGCAATGTTTAAGAATACAATACATTGGCCGGGCGCAGTGGCTCATGCCTGTAATCCCAGCACTTTGGGAGGCAGAGGTGGGCAGATTACCTGAGGTCAGGAGTTCGAGACCAGCCTGGCCAACATGGTGAAACCCCGTCTCTACTAAAAATATAAAACTTAGCCAGGCATGGTGGCACATGCCTGTAATCCCAGCTACTCAGGAGGCTGAGGCAGGAGAATTGCTTGAACCTGGGAGGTGGAGGTTACAGTGAGCCAAGATGGGGCCATTGCACTCCATCCTCAGTGACAGAGCAAGACTAAGTCTAAAAAAAGAAAAAGAAAAAAGAAAAGAAAGAAAAAAGAAAAGAAAGAAAAATGCATGTGCATTGTAGAAAATTTGGACACATTGAAAAGTAGAAAATAAAGATTACTCCTGTATCTTATTATCCAGATACAATCATTATTAAAAATCTATGACATACACCTCCAGATGCCTCAGCAAATTAGGGAAATTCTCATTTCTTCTGTCTTGTAAAATTCTATACCTCATTTCCAGACACAAATCTTTTCCAATTTTACTGCCCCTTATCCGAGGAAGTAGGCATAGTCAATCTGAGACACTCTTAATAACTACTTCTTTTCTTTTCCCTCTCCTCTCCTCTCCTCTCCTCTCCTCTCCTCTCCTCTCCTCCTTTCCTTTTTTCAGACAGAATCTTGATTTGTCACTCAGGCCATAGTGCATCTCAGCTCACTGCAACCTCCACCTTCCAGGTTCAAATGATCCTCCTGCCTAAGCCTCCTGAGTAGCTGGGACTACATGCATGCACCACCACGCCCAGCTAGTTTTTCTATTTTTGGTAGAGATGGGGTTTTGCCATGTCGCCCAGGCTTGCCTCAAACTCCTGGGCTCAGACAATCTGCCCGTCTCAGCTTTCCAAAGTGCTGGGATTACAGGCATGAGCCACTATCCCCAGCCAAGAATGATTTCTTCTTTATATCCCTTCTGAATCATATAAAATACGTTTTCCTTGGGGAAAGCTATTAAATTATCTAAAATTTTATATTTATTTTCATAGCAAAATTACTCCACTTGTTTTACAAGTGGAAATTTAATTGTTTAGTAGTTTCAAGCTTTTTTTTCCCCGGCATCAGTTTAGCAACCCCTCATTAGTAAGATGGCAGCCCACCCTACAACAAGCTAATTAAGCACATTAAACCCTGCTTGTCAACTCACATACTGTGCCCAATCAGTTAAAATACTAGAGGGTACTGCAGAATCATTACCAGAACTAAGATTTGATCAGTGTTTCAGAATTTACATTGTGTCCATATACAGACATTTCACATGTACTTTATTACATTGTCACCATAGCAACTCTGTGAAACAGTAGTTTTATCTCTGTTTTATAAGTGAGAAAACTGAGATTCAAATACATTAAGTAATTTTCTAAAAATCTCATGTTCAGGAAGTGGAACAGAAAATGGTACCTATTAACATTTTCTATTACTGATTAGTTTTTGTTCCTAAACTTTATTTCCTATTAAAATGTTCAGAATTGAAATGCCTTCATTTAAAAATAGAAGATACATATTGGAACTATGTGCACTATCTTTTCAATTTTTCTAAAAATGTAAAACTAAAATAAAAGTTTATTTACATGTAAAATAAGATATATAATCTTACAAAATTATATACACTGTGTTAAAATGTTTTTTATTTAAATAGTTCCTTCCTAACTCCATTTCTGTCTTTACTGCTTTTAAAATCTTGTGATTAGCCAGGAGTAGTGGCCTGTGCCTGTAGTCCTAGCTACTCTCAAGGTTGAGGTGGGAGGATCACTTGAGCCCCGGAGTTCAAGGTCAGCCTGGGCAACAAGCAAGAACCCCATGTCTTAAAAAAAAAAAAAATCTTGTGATGTTTGGCAAACACAGACCCCCAGGTAAACGCTAGACTGCTGTGATCTTCCAGCTGACAGACCATAGTCCACAGAATCGAGAGTCTCCGGGTATAATGAAGCATCTCTTCCAATGTGGCCAAAGACATTTCCCCATTGGGTCTCTAACTCTTTCAGCCCCAGAGAAGTGCTGACTTCCATAAATAAAATTTCACCCCTTTTGGAAGATGAGTGTTCCTAGGGGCGATTGTCTTAGAACACTGGATGTACTTCAGGTCCCAACTCAACAAGCCTGTGCCCCTCACTGGCCAAGAGCCCACAGCATTGCCTCTGAATTTTCTGTAGAGTTTCATCGCAATGACTAGCTGGTCAGTCTTCTAGTAGAAGTGGGGACCCCAGGAGAGGACCTCAAGTATCACTTGGCTTTCCTGATGACGCTTAATGTCCCCTTTCTTTTAGTGGTAACAAAATCTAACTATTTAGCAACCCCTTATTATTAAAGAGGATCCCATCTTTGCTTCCTCTTTTTCATCTTCTTTCTTCTGAGGATGGGTCTGCCAGATATGTTCTCTGGGCTTTTAGGAAATTGAATTTGGAGGAAAAGGAAGAAGATTGAGGACAAGAAGCACTCAGGCTAGTGGTGGTAAAGAAATTTCTCAGAGGAAACCCCTGCTTTTATCTGAGCACACAGCTTCCCAGAATCTCCAGCTTCCTTTGCAGCTAGGTGTGACCATATCAGCCAGATGACTAGGTTTTGGCCAATGGAATGCGAGTCAAAATAATGTGTATAACTTCTGGGTTATGCCTTTAAGATGAAGGGATATGATTCTCTTCTTTCCCTTTTTCTGCTAGCAGGAATATGGGGGTGGGAGTGGGTCATCTTGTTCACGAAGATAAAGGCAACACGCAACACATCACAGAACAAGAGAAAAGACTAAGACTAAGACCTAAGCCCTTGACTACCTAGCAAAAGAAAGCCACCATGTTTTCTTGTGAGAGAGGAATAATCTTCTCACATGTTAAAGCCATTGGATACGATTTCTTACATGCTTGAGTGGATTTCCACCCAATGTCATATCTGTCTCAGGCTCTGGGCCCTCTTGGCACCCCCTATCCCACTGTAATTAACTCGGCCAGGTTTAGGATAGTGCAAGGTACAATTTGTTCTATACTTTCCCTCTCGCTCCCCACCCTGTGGTTCTTAGACATATTCTCTGTGAAAAGCATTGCACAATGTTTTTTCCCTCCTTCTGTTCTCTGCTCTAAGCTTTCAGTCAATCAGTCACTCTCTCCCCCTCTCTAAGGCTCTGTTATTAAGCTCACCACCTTTGTACTGCTGGCATCTATTAATGCTACAATTCTGTGGTTCTGCTGCTCATTCCCAACTGACTTGTTGCACAGTCAAATGGGGCAATTTATCCCCTTTGGAAAACTCCATGTCCTCTTACATAGGAAAAGGACATGCTCTCTCACATAAAACCACTGGGAAGATTACTTTCTCAAGGAAAACAAACACATTCTCAGTGTCATATCTCATGACACAGCCACTCTTGGAAGAACAAACTGGATCTCAACAGGCCAGATCCAAAGACTGAAACCAGCCCCACCCCATCCCCATAGGAAATCTTGTTATGGGAGATGAAGGGTCACTTTCTCAAGTCAGAGAAAATGGTACCTCCCTAAAGAACAATCAACAGTCCAGCCAAGCTGTTGGCATGAGAAAGAGGCTGCAAGAATTACAGCAGCATCTTCCCAGGACAGCGGGGCATGACAATGGGAATGTCAGGAATAAGCTATATTTGGAGAAATTGCCTTGCGTTTGGTATTAGGAAGTTTTGTCAGCAGATACCAGGACTCTGGGCATCAAGCAGAAGTTTAAAGACTGGACTTCAGGCCCTAGAGTAGCGATTCTTAACTGGAGGTTATTTTGTCTCTCCAATGCCTCAATGGCAAAATACTTCAATGGCACAGTAGGGTAAAGACATGGAAATAGGGTTGGGCATGGTGATGCATGCCAGTAATCCCAGCACTTTGGGAGGCCAAGGTGGGAGGATCACTTGAGCACGGAAGGTTGAGGCTGCAGTAAACCATGTTCGCACGACTGTACTCTAGCCTGGGTGACAGAGTGAGACCATTCTCAAAAACAACAAAAAAAAGACATCAGAATGCTTATGACCAGAGGCAATTGGCTAGGGCCTCCTGCAGCCCCATGTCCACTTCTCACCCATCTGCCTTGGCCTCTTCAGGGCTGAGTGTTTAAAATCTCTGAAGCCCACTCAGAACACACCAGATAGAAAGCTCTGCTATTGCCTTTTGGCTGGAACTGCCACCTTCCGGTAATTCGCCAAAATGACTAACATGGAGGAAAAGAGGAGAGGCACCCGATATATGTTCTCTAGGCCTTTTAGAAAACATGGGGCTTTTCCCTTGGCCACATATATGTGAACCTATAAGGAAAGTGATATTGTAGACATCAAGGGGATGGGTACTGTTCAAAAAGGAATGCCCCGCGAACGTTAACCATGGCAAAACTGAGAGAGTCTACAATGTTTCCCAGCGCGCTGCTGGTATTGTTATAAACAAACAAGCTAAGGGCAAGATTCTTGCCAAGAGAATTAATGTGCGTATTGAGCATGTTAAGCATTCAAAGAGCCCTGATAGCTTTTCCTGAAACGCGTGAAGGAAAATGATCAGAAAAAGAAGGAAGCCAAAGAGAAAGGCACCTGGGTTCGGCTGAAACGCCAGCCTGCTCCACCCAGAGAAACACACTTTGTGAGAACCAATGGGAAGGAGCCTGAGCTGCTGGAACCTATTCCCTATGACTTCATGGCATAATAGATGTTTAAAAAATCAAAGACCTCTGGACTGTAAAAATGTTTCTCTTCATTGAGTAGAAGTGTGGTGTCATCTCCCACAAAGAAATATTTAAAGCAAATTTTAATTGTGTCCTAATTCATTGTGTAATATCTTTACTATTCTAATTTAAAGTTTTTCTTGCTGAAAGATGTGAGGTAGCTTATGGTGCAACAAATTAATTGTTTAGAAAATGGCCAGATATTATTTATGATATCTGTACTGGTTTGAACATAGTCCCTCTAAATCATCATGGGGCTGGGCGTGGTGGCTCACACCTGAAATCCCAGCTCTTTGGGAGGCCCAGGAGGGAGGATCACTTGAGGCCAGGAGTTTGAGACCAGCCTGGCCAACGTGGCAAAGCCCTGTCTCTACTAAAAATACAAAAATTAGCTGGGCATGGTGGCACATGCGTGTAATCTCAGCTACTCTGAGGCTGAGGCATGAGATCTGAGGCTGAGGCATGAGAATTGCTTTGAATCCGATAGGCAGAAGTTGCAGTGAGCTGAGATCACACCACTGTACTCCAGCCTAGGTGACAGAGCAAGACTCTGTCTCAAAAAAAAAAAAAAAAGGAAGAAATAAAATAATTTACAAAAAAAGCTCTGCTTTTATTACTAAGTATATTTAATTAGTAGCTATAATTCTTCCAATAAAGAAAGCACCAGGCCTAGTTAGTTCAAAAGGCAAGCATAACCAAACATTCAAGAGATCAATGCAATCGTATGTGAAATCTTGCAGAGAATAGAAAAAGAGAGATGAGCATCCAACTCATTATATAAGGCTAGTGTAATTTGGATACTAAAACCAGATAAGGACCTGGAAAAAAAATTTTCAAGCCAGTGTAATTTATTTTAAAAATCCTTTTAAAAATTTAGCAAAGCAAATCAGCAATGCATAAAGAAGTTAATCTATTGTGACCAACATAGTTTATTCCTACAATAAAAGTTTAATTTCACATTAGAGTAATTTACCACATTATCAGATTAATGAAAAATATGATTAGCTCAATAGATACAAAACATAGCAATTGATTAAATCTAGTCATCTATGATTTAAAAAATTCTTAGTAAATGAAGGCTGAAAGGAAACTATCTAACATGATAAAGGGAATTTGCAAAAATCTAACAGCACGTATCACATTCAATGGCGAGACCTTGAAAAGCATTTTCTTTAAAACTAAGAACACGGTAAGGATGACTGTTCTCACCACTTCTGTAACATTGTACTAGATGATCTAGCTTGCTCTTAAAACAGGAAAGAGGAATAAAAGGTATGAGGACCTGAAAGAAACAAACTGTTCCTATTTGTGAATATCTTGCTAGGAAACTCAAAAGACTCCATCAAAAAGCCATTAGACTTAACAGGAGCTTAGCAAGTCTGCATAAGGTCAATATACAAAATACAGTTGCACATCTATACTTCAACAAATATTTAGAACACATAATTAAAAGATGCCAATTACAACGGCCATAAAAAAATAAGACATCTTTGGAGTAGATCTAACAAAAATGTGAAGGCTTTTATAGAAAAAAAGAATAAAAACTTCAGTAAAAGACAATAAACAAGATATAAACAGTATTTCCCTAAACTAAGCTGTAGATTTAATGACTTTCTATTCATGGAACTTGACAAACTGACCCTAAAATTTATATATTTTATATGGCAAAGCAAAGGGCCAAGAATAGCCAAAATAATCCTGAAGAAGAAACAAGTGTTAGTAATTACACTACTACCAGGTATTAAGAATTGTTATAAAGTCATCATAATTAAGACTGTGATATAAGTTCAGAGAGAGATTCATGGACCAAAACAGAATCTAGAATAAGACTTGTGAATAGATGAATAAACAGAAACCTCACCTATGAAAAAACTGGCATTGCAGATTAGGGGGAGGGAGGACTATTTAATAAAAATTAATTGATTAGCCATATAAGGGAAAAGTTAAACTGACTCCAACCTTACACTATACACACAAGTCAATTTTAGATGGATAGATGACCTAAAGGGAAAATTTTTTAACTTTAGAAGAAAATGTAGAATATTATCTTTTTGCCCTTGAGGGAAAGAAGGATTTCTTAATGCAAAACTGGAAACATAAATTCAACTACATTAAAATAAACAGGTCATGCACTGTGCCTCACAACTGTAATCCCAGCACTTTGAGAGGCCAAGGCAGGAGGATCACTGGAGCCCAGGAGTTTGAGACCAGCCTGGGCAACATAGTGATACCCCATCTCTAAAAAAATTACAAAAATTAGCTGGGTATGGTGGCACACACCTGTTGTCAAAGCTACTTGGGAGGCTGAGGCAGGAGAATCACTTGAGCCCAGGAGGTCAAGGCTGCAGTGAGCCGTGATCATGCCACTGTACTCCAGCCCGGGTGACAGAGTGAGACCCTGTCTTAAAAAATAAACTATGTCTTCTCCAAAGACATCAAGATACCAAGAGAGTGAAAACATAAGTTAAAATCTAGAGGAAGATACCACACATATAATGGCCTTGGGGTTAGAACTGAGACTATATGAGCTCCTTTGAATCAATAAGAAAAATAAAAAATTTAATAGAAAAATAGACAACATGAATAGCATTTCACAGAACAATTCTATGTGGTACACATATGAAAATATGCTCAACCTCATTAACCATTTTATACCCTACAGCTTGGCAAAAATTAAAAAGACTGACAATAGCAAATGTTGGTGAGAACTTATGATAATGGCAACTCTCATACTCTGCTGGCTAGTAATCTGGAACTATCTAGCAAGGTTGAACATGTGTATTACCCCTACCACTCAGCAATTTGTCTCCTAGTTTGGTAAGCAGACTTCTACGTTGGTCCCCAGGCATCTGCACCTTCTAGTTTTCATGCCCACATGTAACTCCTTCCCTTAAATATGAGCTGCACCTAATGACTTGTGTCTAATGAGTAGAATACAGCAAAAGTGATGAGATGGCACTTCTGAGATTAGGTTTCAGAAGACTGCCTCTCCTAACTCTCTCTCTCTCTCTCTCTCTCGCTCTGTTCTTCTTGATAACTTTAGAAAAGCACATTGTTGAAGCAAACTGCCCTCTGGAGAGACTGTCATGGCAAGGAATTGAGCATCCTCACCAATGAGGAAAGGAAGCCTGCAGCTCAATAGCCAAGGAGGAACTGGCCTTGCCAGCATTCATGTGAGTGAGCTTGGAAGTGGATTCTTCAACAGAGGATGATAGCAGCACCTGCTGCTCATAGCAGCCTTGTGAGAGCCCCAGAGGACCCAGCCAAGCCATGTCTGGATTCTTCACCCACAAAAACTGTAAGATAATGAATATATATTGTTTTAATCTGCTGAATTTTGGGGTAATTGTTTATGCTGCAATAGATAATTGATAACGTTTGGCTGTGTCTCCACCCAAAATCTCATCTCGAATTGTAATCTGAACTGTAATCCTCTTATGTTGGGGGTCGGACCCAGTAGGAGGTGATTAGATTATTGGGGTGGCTCCCCATGCTGTTCTAATGATAGTGAGTGAGTTTTCAAGAGATCTGATGGTTTTATAAGGGGCTTTCTCCCCTTCGCTCCACACTTCTCTCTCCTGCCACCATGTGAAGAAGGATGTGTTTGCTTTCCCTTCCACCATGATGATAAGTTTCCTGTGGCCTCACCAGCCATAAGGAGTTGTGAGTCAATTAAATCTTTTATGTTTATAAATTACCCAATCTTGGGCAGTTCTTCATAGCAGCATAAGATGGACTAATACAATAATTAACACACCTGAGTATAAATCCTAGCACAGACCTTCCCAGCAGATAAGCCAAGGCATACTGGTATGCAAAATATGGATTACAGGTAAACCCAAGATATTGATCCTTTAACTATTGGGGATGCCGAGGGCAGGTGGGTCAGGGTGGGCCTGGGATTACTAGAGATTAAGGGGAGGTTATCCCCAGTAGAGGAAGCATTTTAAAGCATACAATAATTTGGATTTACAATGGAAAGATAGTTTTTAAAGACTGAAAATAGACAGAATAGAAGAATAAGGTCTAAATAATCTTTAAATCTTGGCAAATTCTAAGTAACCCATTCTTCTTTGCTGAGAAGAAATGAAGTCTATGATATTTAGAAATCCCATTAAAATAAAGTTATAAAATCTCTCCCATTTAGCCTTTGGGTAATTCATTTTGTTAAATGGATGTGCAGAAAGGAGACAGTTTCCCTTAAATGGAACAACTTAGGGGTCTAATTGGAGGTCCGATCCCTTTTTACAGAAGATGTTTTTTATATGCTGAATACAGTCAACTCTCCCACATGTCCTGTCCCTGGTTTATTTGCTTACTCTGGGAAATGAAAGGATGGCGTGGTTTGTGAACCAGGAGTTATTCTTTGCCTGCATATCATGTTGGCTTTTTTTTTTGGTAAGAAAAATCCCAAGAATATATGAAAGTTTTTTTATGAATAGAAGCCTTTATTTTTAGGAGAAAATGGATGGAACAGTCTGGGGCTTTGGGGCCGCCTGTTGCTCTTGTGTGAGCACCTCCCACTGCCTTGACTTTATTCTGCCGCATACTCGGTGCCGGGATTTACATGACCACGGTGGGGAACAACCGGATTTAGCATAAGAAAGAATAACTGCTTTTCCCCTGGGGAGAGACAAAAAGGACAAGTGCATAAGTCGCAGAGACAATATTATCGGGAGTTATATTCCTGTTCGGCTCTTCTATTCACTCCGAATTCTGGATTCTGTTGCAAATAATAAAAGCAAGAAGCTAGCTGGCTTGGAGCCAAGGTCTGGAATTAGCAAAGACTATTTTATTTGGGGCTAAAAAAATGTGTTCATTAGTGATGTTCTATACATTACACATATGGCCATTGGATTAAAAATTCTTCTTTTTTTTGGGTAAAATTGGTATTGCCTAGAAAGCACAGTTAATAACAATCTGAACTAGGCAGGGAAAGGTGAGTTTCTGCCACTGTGTCTACCCAGGACGAACGCAGAAGGTGTCTGTGCACAGCTGTTCCTGCTTTGCCGCACATTCTCAGGCTGCCCCACATTCTCTGGGCTTGGGCTGGACAGCTATCATCCCCTTAATAGCCTTCATCCTTTTCTCTCCCTTACTTCCAACCATGAGGTAACTTTGACACGAACATCCTAAAATCTAATGTCAGTTTTTCCTTTTTACTTTCGCCTCAAATATCCTGTTTTTCTTTTCTCATAAAACCCATTGAATGAGTTGCAAGACCCCATTTTGAACTCAGGCAGACCCTGGTTGGAATCCCAGCTTCCCTGCCTGCTACCTATCTTCAGGATCCTAGGGGAAATTATTTAAGTTTCCTTCACTTCAGTTTCCTCATTGATAAAATGAAGAAGAATCATATACATCGCACTGGATGTTGTGAAGATTAATGAAACAAGAATAAAGAGTATTATATTGCGTTGTACCTAGTAATAAACAAAATTTTATCTTGATCATTAATATAGGGTAAAGTGGTAGTCAGAGGGAAATTTATAATTTAAATACTGATATTAAAAATAATAAAGCCTCTAAAACCAAAAAAACCTTCCACTTGAAAAGTGTAGGAAAAAACAGTGTTTATATTATACAAATGATGATTTCCATTTTTGGTTGTATGAAAGACTAGACGTCCAGAAAAAGTCTTCTGGTATGGAACTAAAATTCTGGATAAAATATATTTTAAACTTTTGAGAAGATACTTGTCTGGACTCCTGGGGGAAAAAAGGAAGATCCTTGCCATAGATAATAAGAAAGTAAAAATCCAGGCCGGGTGCAGTGGCTCACGCTTGTAATCCCAGCACTTTGGGAGGCCGAGGTGGGCAGATCAGAGGTCAAGAGATCAAGACCATCCTGGCCAACATGGTGAAACCCCGTCTCCACTAAAAATACAAAAAATTAGCTAGGCGTGATGCCGCATGCCTGTAGTCCCAGCTAGTTGGGAGGTTGAGGCAGGGAGAATTGCTTGAACCCGGGATGCAGAGGTAGCAGGTAGTAGTGAGCTGAGATCATGCCACTGCACTCCAGTCTTGGTGACAGAGCGAGACTCCATCTCAAAAAAGAAAAAAAAAAAAAAAAAGAAAGTGCTGCATCCAGTTGGATAAAGAAAATGTGGTCCATATACACCAGGGAATACTACACAGCCATAAAAAATGTCTTTTGTGGGAACATGGATGGAGCTGGAGGTTATTATTCTTAGCAAACTATCACAGAAACAGAAAACCAAAAACCGCATGTTCTCACTTAGAAGTGGGAGTTGAATGATGAGAACACATGGACACAAGGATGGGAACAACAGACACTGGGGTCTACTTGGGGGTGGAGGATAGGAGGAGGAAAAGAGCAGAGAAAATAACACTTCAGCTGGGCGCGGTGGCTCATGCTTGTAATCCCAGCGCTATGGGAGGCCAAGTGGATGGATCACAAGGTTGGGAGTTCAAGACAAGCCTGACCAACATGGTGAAACCCCATCTCTACTAAAAATACAAAAATTAGCCAGGTGTGGTGGCGTGCACCTGTAATCCCAGCTACTCAGGAGACTGAGGAAGGAGAATCGTTTGAACCTAGGAGGCGGAGGTTGCAGTGAGCCAAGATCATGCTACTGCACTCCAGCCTGGCGACAGAGTAAGACTCCATCTCCAAAAAAAAAAAAAAAGAAAATAATACTTGACTACTAGGCTTGATACCTGAGAGATGAAGTGATCTGTACAACAAACCCCCATGACATGAGTCTAGCTATATAACAAACCTGTACATGTACCCCTGAACCTAATATAAAAGTTAAAATTTTTTAAAAACATATATTTTAAAGTGCTACCTTCAACAGTTCCTGAACAGACTGTGGTGGCTGAGGGACAGGTCCAGGCAGATTCTACATTTTCCATAAAATGGGAAATCCTCTCAAAAGCCAGTGAATGCCAGCATGTTCCAGGGAACAAAACTGAGAGCCCTTGACCCTCCAGGAGAAAGTGAAGGTGACTATTTAGGCCACAGAAGGAGGAAGAGGCAATATGGGACCAGCCTCAGAGTTGTTGGAGTCAGAGCCATCAGCCAGGCATGCGGGGGAACAAAACTAAGAGCCCTTGACCCTCCAGGAGAAAGTGGAGGTGACTATTTAGGCCACAGAAGGAGGAAGAGGCAATATGGGACCAGCCCCAGAGCTGTTGGGGTCAGAGCCATCAGCCAGGCATGCGGTAGAAAGCTCACTTAGGACCGTGTGGGTCCCTTGGGGAGGGTGAGCAATGCTCAGACCAGAGCTGCTCCTGATGCCAGCACTCCGTGAACACTCCCATTGTGTTCCACCTGGGAATTCATATCTCTCCAGGGCGAAAGGAAGGAGAAGAAGGAAGGGAGAATTTCATAGCTGATGTATATTTATGCAGAAGAGACTGAGTCAAAACTAAAGGCTACAGTTTGAATTAGAAAAACATCTTTGCATATCTGAGTCCTAAGACTCTGAAATTCATAGTAACTATAAAAGAATAAATGTGCAAAGAGGACTTGAAAAATCTAAATAACTAGACTTTGGAAAAAACAAAATGGAGAGTCGGGTTGAGTCACAGTAGCTTTTTGCTGGCATTTAGCCATTAATGTGATTCAGCTTCTTGCTCTTCTTGCCTTTGCTCCCTTCTCTCTCCTCTTCCAGGCAGACAATTCCTTCTGTATTTGCAAATCAGTTTCCCTAGAGAAAAAAGTACATTGGCCCAGCTCATCAGTTCACACCAAGTCTCACCACAGTGAGTTAGCCCAAGGGCTTCCTTTGGGTGAGTCTTACCTCCATTACATCTTCCCAGTCTCCCCATACTCCCCCACCACCTCCTCACAGGCACGTGTATGTGCGCAAAGACCAGCTCAGGTTGAGTGAGGCAAGCTTGAGGAGTGATATTCCTGGTGACTACAGTTAAAATATGGAAGAAAAATATACAGGCCACTATGAGCTCAATTTTCCTGTCCAAGAATATGAGCCTAAATAAGGTAAAGTGTGAGTGCCTCATGCAAAGGCTGGCTGTGTACTAAGCCCTGTGTTTGCTGTTATAGGAGCCAAGGGAAAACTTCCTCGTGGCCCTTAAACGTTTGCAAAAATCAACTGACGAAAGGCAGAGTAATAGGAGAAAAGGCATATGAATGTATGTGACCATAATTTTATATGACACAGGAGCCTTCAGAATGAAGACCCAAAGATACAGATGAAACTGTCTACTTTCGTGCTTAGGTTCACCAAAATGTGGATGAAAAGGCTATGAGCTATAATAGACTGAGTGGGGAAACCCAGCAAGGCCTGTCTATTATTTATTTATTATTTATGTTTAATTTATTATTATTATTTTTTGAGACTGGGTCTCACTCTGTCACCCAGGCTGGAGTGCAGTGGTGCGATCTCCACTCACTGCAACCTCTGCCTCCTGAGGTCAAGTGAATCTCCTGCCTCAGCCTCCCAAGGAGCTGGGATTACAGGTGCACACCACCACACCCAGCTAATTTTTGTATTTTTAGTAGAGATGGGTTTCATCAGGTCTCAAACTCCCAACCTCAGGTGATCTGTCCACTTCGGCCTCCCAAAGTGTTGAGATTACAGGCGTGAGCCACCTGGCCTCTATTTAGGTTCTTCTTGGCCTCTGTGCATCCTTCCTTCCTCTTGGGTATGGGGCTGGACCCTCTCTGGAATGGGGAGATCTTATGACCTACAATCAGACAAATTAGGTCAAATCACTTCATGGCCAGTTTTTACACAGAAAGGTGGCATAGGTGGAGGAGTGGAGTTAGAATAATATGTTTAGGTTTTATGGCTGGCTTTAGGGGAAATGGATTCTGGTTTCCGAGATACACCTTGCAGAAGAGTTTCTTCTATGGCTAGCCTTGGGGGAGAATGAGAGGCCAGTGACAGGAAGCCAGAAGGTCAGAGAGAGCTGCTTCTGAGGTCTTCATTTTGGGTTATCATTTTCTGAGATCTTACACTGTCATTGTCAACATTAGATTAGAGCAAAACCTTGGGCTACCTTTTTTTTTTTTTTTTTAATTTTGTAAGTCCCTTTTCAACTCTCCTTTTTATTTTTTATTTATTTATTTTTTATTTATTTTTATTTTTTGAGAAGGAGTCTCGCTCTGTCACCTAGGCTGGAGTGCAGTGGCTGGATCTCAGCTCACTGCAAGCTCCGCCTCCCGGGTTTACGCCATTCTCCTGCCTCAGCCTCCCAAGTAGCTGGGACTAGAGACATCCGCCTCTACGCCCAGATAGTTTTTTTTTTTTTTGTATTTTTTAGTAGAGACGGGGTTTCACCGTGTTAGCCAGGATGGTCTTGATCTCCTGACCTTGTGATCCGCCCGTCTCGGCCTCCCAAAGTGCTGGGATTACAGGCTTGAGCCACCGCGCTGGGCCCTTTCTATTTTTTTTTTTAACCTTCCTTGGAAATCCTCTAGTCATTTCTTGTAATTATTCTATACGTATAAATCTTACCTCTCTTACAAGGCCAGAGAATTTTTTAGGAGTTTTCCCTATTTTTTCTTTTGGATCATCCACAGACTCCAGGGGAGTGTTATGTACAGAGAAAGTGCTCAAATGATAAAATACTTTGTTATACATTGGCTTCACGAGTTATTTATCAAATTGTTCTGAAAATTTATTGAATTGAATTTATTCAGTTGAATTAAAACTTCCTGTTAACAAGGCAGTAATTATTTGAAAGACACAGCGATTTTACTAACGAGCACCTAAAGAGTGGCCAGACTGTGCATGCCATCTTCCAAACATGCCAGCCTGTTCCATGGCTGTCTGTCTTACCATTTACTTCTATGCTTCAAACATTCTGACATGGAGACTAAGAAAGATATAATAGCAAAAAAATCAGACCTAGTTTATGATTCTAAAAAATAAACTTAGCTGGACATGGTGGCGCACCTGTAGTCCCAGCTACTTGGGAGACTGAGATGAGAAGATCGCTTGAGGCCAGGAGTTTGAGGTCAGCCTGGGTAACATAGACCCTGTCTGAAAAAAAATTAAAAATAAAAATAAACTTAAAACCAGTAATTTGTAAAACCTTTCTTATGGAAAATTTCAAACATATACATAAAGTAGAGGGAACAATGTAATGGAGTCTCAAACTTTAAGAGTTATCAACATTATGGCAAATCTTATGTTATACCCTAGTCAACCGTCTTTCCATGCTGTATTACTTTAAAGGAAAATCTAGATCATTCCTCCTGTAACCTTTCAGAATGTATCTCTAAAAGATAAGGACTCTTTCATTAAACATAACCATAATATCACTAAAAAATAACGATATTTCCTTAGGAGCATAAAATTCCCAGGGTTCAAATTTCCCCAATTGCCTCCCTAATGCTTTTTAAAGTTTTACAATTAAGATCCAAATTAGGTCACGCTTTGCATTTGGTGATATTTTTCTTCAATCTCTTTTAATTGAAAGGTTCTTTCCTCTCTCCCTTTTCCCCTTTTAATTTATTTGTTGAAAGAACTGGGTCATTTGTCCTATAAAGTTTCCCACATCCTAGATTTGCTGATAGAATCCTTATACTGTGTGAATTATGTTCTTTAGTCCCTTGTACTTCCTATAAACATTTTCAACCCTGTGCAGTAGAACTTTTCGTGATGATGGAAATATTCTATATCTACACATGTGGCTATTGTGCTAGTGTAACCGAGGAATTGTATTATTTTTATTTTGTTTTAATTAATTTAAACTTGACCACAAGCAGCTAGTGCCCACCATAATGGACAGCACATAGAGGTTAACTGAAATGGAAATAGACACATGTGGCTAGTGGCCGCTGTATCGGATTCCAGTTTATCATCAAGAAGATGTCATACATGGTGAACTTCCACTAGGGAGCGCACAATGCCTGGTTGTCTGTAAAGTTAGCAGCCCATTGGTGATCTTTGTCTGTACCTGTACGTGAGAGCAGTTGTAAAACGGTAAGCCTCGATTTCTATCATTCCTTCTTTATTTATTAGCTGAAATCTATCAAGAAAACAACTACTCATCAATAGTTTGATTGCTCTGAGGTATAATTTATACAGGAAAGACAGAATAAATGCTTCTTTTTTTTTCCTTTTTCAGAAAAATGAATTTATTTCCTTGTATTCTCTAAGGGTAATAATTTTTGTTTGTTTAGCATTATTATGAACTCATTGGTTTCAATGCATTTCAATCCATTGCAGTTATTTTTCGTCTTGATTCTTGAATTGTCCCTTGGAGCCTCTTCCAATTGAATTCTCTCAATCCTTTTGCTGTGACCCCTGTAGTTTTAAATAGCTTCCTTGCCTCTAATATGGCAAGAGGTTCTGGGATTGTCATAATCATTTCCTGCCCAAATTAATTAGCCATTTTCCTAAGAAGTCCTGTTTCCTTTTTGTGGGAGATTGTATTTAGAGACCACTGTCTAAGTGCTAGGCTAGATGATTGACACTGGATTCATTGTTGTTTCTAGGCCTTTCCAATAGAACTAAGAAATGTTTTCATGGGAAAATGTATCATGTGTTTATATTTCTAATTCAAATTTAAAATTACATGGTTTTTACTTAACTTTTCTGATATTTGTAATTCTTATATTGAAAATCTTGGTTCATAGTTATTTTATTTATTTATTTATTTATTTTGAGAGAGTCTTGCTGTGTTGCCCAGGCTGGAGTGCAGTGGTGCAATCTAGGCTCACTGCAACCTCCACCTCCCAAGTTCAAGTGATCCTCCTGCCTCAGCCTCCTGAGTAGCTGGGACTACAGGTGCCCGCCACCACACCTGGCTTATTTTTGTATTTTTAGTAGAGATGGGGTTTCACCATGTTGGCCAGGCTGGTCTCGAACTGCTGGCCTCAAGTGATCTGCCCGCCTTGGCCTCCCAAAGTGCTGGGATTACAGGCATGAGCCACTGTGCCCTGTGAATAATGAATTAACAATTATTTATTTGCTTTAAATAAATAATAATGTATGCTATTACATACATAATAGTTTAGAATAACTATAGCAATATTATTGCTAACAATATGATGACTGGAAAAATTTAAGTTTGTTTGCTTTTTGTTTTTGCAGTTCTTTTTATCTTTGGGTACATCCCAGTCAAATTACGATGTTTTAAAATACCTTGAAGTAGCTCCTTCACTGTGTGTTTTAGCTATCACTTAATCTACAATTGGGTTTGTTAATTTCACTTTTAATTTTCACATTATATGATATTAATCATGTAAAACATTGTTGTGAATCCAAAGTCAAATTTTTAAATAATGTAATTTCCAGAATGTCCAGTTTTTACTACTATTTCCTTCTTCCATTGTCCCTCCTACCTCTCTGGGAAGGTTTTTTTAAAGTTAGGTTTTGGTTTATCTTTCACTTAAACTAGTGAATCTGGAACTTTAAAAAATTACGGCCGGGCGCGGTGGCTCACGCCTGTAATCCCAGCACTTTGGGAGGCCAAGGCGGGCGGATCACAAAGTCAGGTGATCAAGACCATCCTGGCTAACACAGTGAAACCCCGTCTCTACTAAAAATACAAAAAATTAGCCGGGTTTTGTGGCAGGCGCCTGTAGTCCCAGCTACTCAGGAGGCTGAGGCGGGAGAATGGTGTGAACCCAGGAGGCGCAGCTTGCAGTAAGCCGTGATCGCACCACTGCACTCCAGCCTGGGTGACAGAGCGAGACTCCATCTCAAAATAAATAAATTAATTAATCAATCAAATAAATAAAAATAAAAGTTACAAAGTAACTTGAGCCATAAGAATTCCCATCTTCTTTCAAGGCTTGTCCCATCCTCCCTTCTTTCCATTTGATTAGCCCAAAGTGAGGATAATGAGAGTAACAATACTAGTGACAGTATTGCATAAGTGTGATTCTGGTCTGTAGTTGAAAATACTAATACAATTTTTTGTTTGTTAGGGTCATAAAGTAGATATGAAATCATTTCACATTTTCTGCTGCTATATCCTTTGCTCTCTGAAAATCAAAATGGTTGCAGCAGTGAAATACCAGCATCAAAACTCATATATCCTCAGTGAGAAATCTGGGACCATGCACTTACTGAATCCTAGAAAAATAAATCTTTGGGAGAAATAATTCAGTCCATTACCCTGCTTGGGTCTGCCCTGAATGCATCTCAGGTAACTATTATCACGATCAACACCAAAAATATACTTGTAATAGAGCTTCACGTGTGGTAGCCATGAAATGCTCCTTGTGGATCTGCAACTACAGGGAGTGTAATCGAGGGAGTCCTAGTGGCTGAAACATTCGGAAATCAATTTTAGCATTTTAAAAAATAGCATCTTTATTGAGATATAATTCACCTACCATAAAGTTTCACCCTTTCAAAGTGTACGAATTAGAGGTTTTAGGTATGTACACAAAGGTGTGCAACCATTACCGCTATCTAATTCTGTAACTTTTTTTTTTTTTTAGATGGAGTCTTGCTCTGTTGCCCAGGCTGGAGTGCAGTGGCGTGATCTCAGCTCACTGCAACTTCTGCCTGCCAGGTTCAAGCGATTCTCCTGCCTCAGGCTCCTGAGTAGCTGGGACTACAGGCGCACGCTACCATGCCCAGCTAATTTTTGTATTTTTAGTAGAGATGGGGTTTGGCCATGTTGGCCAGGATGGTCTTGATCTCCTGACCTCGTGATCTGCCCGGCTCGGCCTCCCAAAGCCCTGGGATTACAGGTGTGAGCCACTGTTCCCGGCCTAATTCCGTAACATTTAAATCATCCCAAAGGAAAGTCTGTATCCATCAGTGGTCACTTTCCATTCCCCATTCCTTCTAACCGTGGCAACCATTAACCTACTTTTTGTCTCCACGTGTTTGCCTATTCTTCCTTTTTTTTTTTGGAAATGTGATCTTGCTCCGTCTCCCAGGCTAGAGTGCAGTGGCATGATCATAGCTCACAGTAGCCTTGAATTAACTCCTGGGCTCAAGTGATCCTCCCACCTCAGCAGCTGGCTGAGCTGGGACTATAGACACACATCACTATGCCTGACTAGTCTTCATATTTCGTATACATGGAATCATACAATCTGTGGTCTTTTGTGTCTGGCTTCTTTTGCTTACCATAATGTTTTCAAGGTCCATCAATGTTGTATAATATCAGTACTTCATTCCTTTTCTTCCCTCTCTTCATTAAAAAAAAATCATGGCAAAATATACCTAATATGAAATTTACCATCTTAGCTATTTTTAAGAGTACAGTTCAGTAGTGTTAAGTACATTATTGCTGTGCAACAAATCTCCAGAACTCTTTTCACCTTGTGAACCTGAAACTCTGTGCCCACTAAACAATGCTCCATTTCCTCTCCCCGCCCAGTCCTGAAACCACCATTCTACTTTCTGTCTCTATGAATTCAACTCCTCTAGGTACTTCATATAAGTGGAATCACAGAGGAATTTGTCTCTTTGTGACTAATTATTTTACTTAGCATAATGTCTGCAAAGTTCATCCAGGTTGTAGCACGTGTCAGATTGTTCTTCCTTTTAAAGGCTGAATAATATTCCATTGTATGAATACAGATACTTCATTCCTTTTATGACCAAATAACCTTCCATTGTATGGATATACTACATTTTGTTTATCCTTTTATCCGTTGATAAACACTTTTGGCTCATATGAATAATGCTGATATGAACATTTGAGTACAAGTTTTCATGTGGACGTAGGGTTTCAATATTCTCTTGGGTATGTACCTAGGAGTAGAATTACTGAACCATATGATAAATCGATGTTTAACTTTTTGAGGAGCTGCAAGACTGTTTCCCAAAGCAGTTCCACCCTTTTACATTCCCACCAGAATGTATAAGGGTTCCAGTTTCTCCTCATTCTTACCAATACTTGTTATTGTCCCTTTTTGTTTATCATAGCCATCCTAGTGAGTGTGACTTGTGTCCCATCGTGGTTTTGTTTGCATTTTCCTAATGACTAATGACGGTGAGTATCTGTTCATGCTTATTGGCCATTGGTGTATCTACATGGGAGAAATTTCTATTCAGATCCTTTGCCTACTTTTAAATGAGTTATTTATGTTTTTATTATTGAATTGTGTTATTTATATACCCTGGAGACGAGTCCTTTATCAGATATATGATTTGCAAGTATTTTCTCACCTTCTGTGGATTGTCTTTCACTTTTTGGCCATCCCAGCATTTGCACTAAGACCATGCTGCCCATCGCGACTCCCAGCAGATAACTGAGCAGGGAGGGGATAATAAGGCAGGCTCATTCCTGGAGACATGGGACTTCTCTTATGGCCAAAGGTTTTTGTCAAACCTTCCTTACACTGCTCAGTGGTCCAGGATGCTTCATCCAACCTTCCCTCCTTTTCTTCTTCGAGATCAGACTTGCATTGCCATCTGATGGCTCTCAGCCTTCTTCTTCTGCCCATGTTCTCTTACAGCAGAATTTTTCTTAATAAAATATTTGCACATTTAATTACATCTTGGTGTCTGCTTTTCAGAGGATCTGGACTAACACATCAGGCAATGACAATGGCCTACCCTAAAGAATGACTTTTAAAGTTCAAGGCCAAAGTCCTTCTGTATTGGATAGCAGCAGCAATCCAAAGCAAGAACAAAGGTAGAGATCTGGACTCTCTAGTTGATCACAGGGTTTCTACCCAGTGAGAAGGATGATGATTTTTTGAGCTGGATAAATCACACCTGGATTTGAATATCAGCTCTGCCACTTACTAATTTGGTGCCTTTGGCAAGTTATTTAGCCTCCCTGTGCCTTAGTTTCTTCATCTGCAAAATGTCAACAACACCAACGCTGTCTCTCTGCATTTTTTAAGATTAAATAAAATAATGTAAAAATTAACTCGTACAGAGTACAGAGCGGGAGCTCACCAAATGTTGGTTTCCTTTCCACGCCCCTCGGTCAGGCAGTATCATGCTCAGTTAACTGTTCAAAGGCAAGTCGTAACTTGGCTGGATGATGGGCTGCACACACTTTATAGGAGTAAGATAAGTGGTGAGCATAGAGTTTTTTCCCTTGCCTTTCCCTGATCTATTCTGGCCAGCTACTGCCCTGTTAGGTTCCTGGATACTCAAGAGATGAGCTTTCCTGATGGATTCCAAAGAGGTACCCAAGAAAAACACTGCTCTGAAGGAAAAAGATAAGGTGAGCCTAGAACCCCTAAAGCACAATGCGGTCCCATGAGAAACAAGCTCTCATATGTTTTCTGACAGTGACACAGGTGCCTATGAAGGGCGTGGCCCAGGAAAGGGGTGGGGGAAGGAACAAAAAAGAAATTCTGGGCCGGGCGCGGTGGCTCAAGCCTGTAATCCCAGCACTCTGGGAGGCCGAGACGGGCGGATCACGAGGTCAGGATATCGAGACCATCCTGGCTAACACGGTGAAACCCCGTCTCTACTAAAAAAATACAAAAAACTAGCCGGGCGAGGTGGCGGGCGCCTGTAGTCCCAGCTACTCGGGAGGCTGAGGCAGGAGAATGGCGTGAACCCGGGAGGCGGAGCTTGCAGTGAGCCGAGATCTGACCACTGCACTCCAGCCTGGGTGACAGAGCCAGACTCCGTCTCAAAAAAAAAAAAAAAAAGAAATTCTGGAAAATCTGACAGAGGCAATTCAAGTTTCTGGAAAAGTTCTTTCTAGCGGTTTGTGAATGTGTTAGCAATAAGGCAGCACACATGGATGTCCATGTCCTAAATAAGTAATCTTTCCCCTTTGTTTTCTCTAGCCAAGATTGATGTGGGTCGGGCATGGTGGCTCATGCATGTAATCCCAGCACTTTGGGAGGCCAAGGTAGGTGGACCACTTGAGCCCAGGAGTTTGAGACCAGCCTGGGCAACATAGGCTCTTGCAAAACCCCATCTCTACTTAAAAAAAAAAAAAAAAAAAATGCCGGGCATAGCAGCACGTGCCGGTAATCCCAGCTTCTCAGGAGGCTGAGGTGGGAGGATTGCTTGAGCCCACGAGGCAGAGGTTGCAGTGAGCCATGATCGCACCATTGCATGCCAGCCTGGGCAACAGAGCCAGACCCTGTTTTTTTTGTTTTTGTTTTTTAATTGATTTAAAGAATGTTAAAGCACGTGACTGAATATGGAAATATCAGGAAAGATGTTTACCAAAATACCTTTGTGGCTGTCTTTGGATGGTAGGATTTCAGGTTTTTTATCTTTATAATTTTCTGTATTTGCTGCCCCCTGTGCTGCCAAAGCTGCTCTCCCTTCTCCTTGCCTCACCTGAATTTTTGTGTTGTTCTGCAATGGCCCCTCTTGGCCTCCAGCTTCCATAACCTTCCCAAATGCTCTGCTCCAGATCCCCACTTTCAACCAGCATTTTTTCTTTTTAAAAATTCTCTGGACAAAGTCTGCTCCTTCTGGCCAGGCGTGGTGGCTCACACCTATAATCTTGGGGGAGTCCAAGATGGGAGGATCACTTGAGGCCAGGAGCCCGAGACCAGCCTAGTCAACGTGGTGAGACCCCATCTTTATTTAAAAAATTAAAAAATACGTTGGCGCAGTGGCTCATGCCTGTAATCCCAGCACTTTGGGAGGCCAAGGTGGGTGGATCACCTGAGGTCAGGAGTTCAAGACTATCCTGGCCAACATAGTGAAACCCCATCTCTACTAATAATACAAAAATTAGCCAGGCGTGGCGGCACGTGCCTGTAATCCCGGTTACTCAGGAGGCAGAGGCAGGAGAATTGCTGGAACTTGGGAGGCGGAGGTTGCAGTGAGCCGAGATCACTCCACTGCACTCCAGCCTGGGCGACTAAGGGAGACTCCATCTCGAAAATAAAATAATAAAAAGTAAAAGACAGTCTGCTCCTTCCGTTGTTCTCACACACTTCACGTTGGCATCTTCCCTTCCACCACATTCTAATCTCCAAAGGACCTTGATGGTGAGGAGGCTTTTTGAAGAACATCTCTAGTCAGCCAAGCCTAACCCTATCCCTGCAAAAATCATGTTGTGGTTGGAAGGGTGGATTATGGGTATATATTGCTATGTGGAGAAGATTACAAAGTTATTTTTTACTTTTCAGAAAGTAAAAACATAAGCTTAACCCTGTAAGCTTATATTTTAAACTTTAAACTCTGTAAACTCCCTGTCAGCTAGAAATGTTCTAGAAAACATTATTTAAAAGCTGGGATAGTCCCTAGAGAAAAATTACCTTTACTGCCATGTTAGGCAAAAACATCTGATAAGGCGTGTTGTTCTGTATAAAAACTGACAGTGGTCCCAAACATGGACCAATAGTTAAATCATTTATTTCTTAATAAAATACCCTTTGCCTGGTCCACAAAGTAAGTAACTTGTAAATCTGATGCGTACATGAAAATCTCAGCAAGCTCATCTGTGATCCACTCTCCATCCATCTTCCAGCCAGTCCCTCAGTTGCCTGAGGAGAGTCTCAGCCCCAGCTCAGACCCCTCAGGTCCCTTCTCACTTCTTCTCCTCTAATTGACCTGCCCTCCCCTCTTCCTTCCTCCTACTTCCTCCTCATCCTCAGATTTGAGAGGTGGGAGGTGGTGGGAGACATATTAAGGCTTGTTAGAGGGTGACGGGTCCTGGTCTTTTTCCTTTGTTTGTTCCTGGATCAGGAGACAGTGATCTGCTACAAAGGGCAGGGGACTCTTCATGGATTACATGAACACAATCATTTCCTATTATTTTCTTTACCATCTCACTTTCACATGTAACGTACTCATATGCACAACTATTTTAAAATAATAACCGTTTACTTATTGACTTTGTAAATAATACCTGCTTGTTGAAATAAAATAAACCCAAGTACAGAAAATGATAAAGACAAAAAACACCTGAAATCCTGACATCCAGAGACAGCCACATTCATATTTTGGCAGCCATCTTTCCTGATATTTCTATATACAATCCATGTGCTTTAACATTCTTCAAATCAACCTTGGCTAGAGAAAACAAAGGGTAGGGGTTACTGATTTAGGACCCATATGTCCATGTGTCTTGCCTTATTGCTAACAAGCCACTTAGAACTTTTCCAGAAATTTGAATTGCCCCTTTTAGATTCCCCACAATTAATTTTGTTCCTGTTTTCCCCTCTTTCCTGAGCCACCTCCTCCAGAGGCACCTGGGTCACGGTCGGAAAACACATCAGAGCTGGTTTCTTTCTCTTGTTTCTTTCACGTTGTGCTTCAGGGACTCCAAGGCCACCTTCTCTTTCTCCTTTAGAACAGTGTTTGTTTTTCAGCCAAGACATTTTCCAACTTGGATGTCATTTGTGGGAAGCTTAAAGGGAAAAAAGGGTCAGTTTCGTGTTTGTGGAAGCGTTTGAACACCTGATATTTTTCTTGGGAGCCTTTAGCATATTGTGGAAATTCTGGATACCTGTGGTATGCAAGAGAATGCTGCATCTTCACCTCTATAAATATGTAAAATAAAGATTTGAAAGCCGGGAAGTGACTTTGACTGAATTGTCTTCCCCTGTTTTTTGTTTGTTTGTTTGTTTGGTTTGGTTTTGTTTTTTAGATGGAGTCTCACTCTATTGCCCAGGCTGGAGTGCAGTGGCGCGTTCTTGGCTCACTGCAAGCTCCGCCTCCTGGATTCACACCATTCTCCTACCTCAGCCTCCCGAGTAGCTGGGACTACAGGCGCTTGCCACCATGCTTGGCTAATGTTTTGTATTTTTAGTAGAGACAGGTTTCACCACGTCAGCCAGGATGGTCTCGATCTCCTGACCTCGTGATCCGCCCACCTCAGCCTCCCAAAGTGCTGGGATTACAGGCGTGAGCCACGGGGCGCCCAGCCTGCTGTCTTCCCCTATTTTTAAACTATGAAAACCAAAATCATTAAAAATATCAATGGTTCTTAAATGTTAGGATAAGTGATGTTCATGAGAGGGTAGAGGGTGGTTTTTTGTTTTTTGTTTTTTTGAGATAGTCTCACTCTGTCACCCAGGCTGGAGTGCAGTGATATGATCTTAACTCACTGTAACCTCCACCTCCCAGGTTCAAGGGATTCTCCTGCCTCAGCCTCCTGAGTAGCCAGGACTACAGGTTTGTGCCACCACGCCTGGCTAATTCTTGTATTTTTAGTAGAGATGGAGTTTCACCATGTTGTCCAGGCTGGTCTCCAACTCCTGACCTCAGGTTAGCTGCCCACCTCAGCTTCCCAAAGTGCTGAGATTGCAGTCTTGAGCCACTGCGCCCAGCCAGAGGGGGTTATTCAATAAGCACGTTCTTAGACCTGAACGCTAGAAACCCAATCAAGTAGTCTGGGGTGGGCCCCAGAATCTGCATCTTTAACAAGCACACCAGGGAATTTTGAGGAAGTGGCTGTCTTTTTTGGCCTTGAATTATATCCCCTAGTAAGATATGCTGAAGTCCTAAGCCCCGGTACCACTGAATGAGACCTTATTTGGAAAAAGGGTCTTTGCAGATGTCATCTAGTTAAAATTAGGTTATATTGGATTAGGGTGGGCTCTAAATTAAATGACTGGTATTCATATAAAAAGAAAGAGATTTGAAGACAAACACACATATAAAAAGGCCATGTGAAGATGTACTCATAGATTGGAGTTATGCTGCCACAAGCCAAGGAACATCAAAGACTGCCAGTAACCTCTAGGTGCTAACAGAGGTAAGGAGGGATTCTTCTCTAGAACCTTCAGAGGGAGCCTGTCCCTCCTGACACCTTGATTTCAGACTTCTAGCCTCCAGAACTGTGAGAGAATAAATTTCTGTTACTTTATTATTTTATTGTATTTATTTTTGAGATGGAGTCTCACTCTGTTACCTAGGCTAGAGTGCAGTGGCGTGATCTCAGCTCGCTGCAACCTCCGCCTCCCGGGTTCAAGTGATTCTCCTGCCTCAACCTCCCAAATAGCTGGGATTACAGGCGTGTGCCACCATGCCTGGCTACTTTTTGTATTTTTAGTGGAGATGGGGTTTCACTATGTTGGTCAGGCCAGTCTTGAACTCGTGATCTCAGGTGATCCGCCTGCCTCAACTTCCCAAAGTGTTGGGATTACAGGCATGAGCCACCGCACATGGCCAAATTTCTATTATTTTAAACTATGCCAGTTTGTTATGGCAGCCCTAGGAGACTAATACGCCCTCAGTCCTCACTTTCAGAAACACTGCTATCCATAGCAAAAACATGTAAAATGGATTTCAATAGAATGTGCTTGATGACTGATACCGAGATGGGAGAGTTCCTGTCACCCCTTCGTAGGACTTGTGACAGGGGTGTGGCTTGTTTACTCGGCTGCTCAAACCCCTTGCAGAAATGGGAGCACACAGGTGAGAGAGTGCAGGAGCTGGGGCGAGTGCCTTGGGCACCAGCAGGAACAAACCCTGTACTGGCCTGTGGCAGTGTCTAGGGGTTTCCCGTGACCTGTGGAGCCCCAGAGGGCATGTTTTAGCTTTTGCTGTCTGTGGACAGCTTAAGTGTTAAAGAGCTCAGTGAAGAGTCAGTGTGACTGCCATTTTGGGTTCCTGCACCCAGTTCATCCCGAATTCTTGTCTGGTGTCCAGGAAGAATCAGGTCACACAAACAGATTGAAGGGTGCTGTATGCAGAGGATTTTATTGAGTGATGGAAGTGGATCTCAGTGGGATGGGAGCTGGAAAGGGGATGGAGAGGGAAGATAATCTTCCCCTGAAGTTTGGCCATCCCCAGCCGAACCCCTCTCTAACCGTCCCTGGCCAAACTCCTCTCTGACCATAGTCTCTGGTGTTCAACTGCTTCTTCTCTTGACATTCAAATGCTTCTTCTCTTCACTCCTTCTATGCTGCTCTGCTTCTCTGCCATTGGAGCTCAGGGTTTTTATGGCTACAGGGTGGGGGCCGTGGTGGGCCACAGTGGTTTTGGAAAAGGCAACATTTGGACAGGAAAACAGGAATGCATGATTTCATTTAGGGCTGTGGGTCCAGGTTTGAGGGTGGAACCCTTGCCAGGGACTCTGCCCTCTTCTATTCAGTATTTCCCTGCCTCCTGTCCATATCAATACTATAGTATTTTTTTTTCTTTTCCTTTTTTTGAGAGAGTCTGTGTATCACCCAGGCTGGAGTGCAGTGGTACAATCTTGGTTCACTGCAACCTCTACCTCCCAGATTCAAACAATTCTCCCGCCTCAGCTTCCCAGGTGGGATTACAGGTGTGCACCACCATGTCTGGCTAATTTTTTGTATTTTCAATAGGGACAGGGTTTCACCATGTTGGCCAGGCTGGTCTCGAACTCCTGACCTCAAGTGATCTGCCTGCCTTGGCCTCCCAAAATGCTGAGATTACAGGTGTGAGCCACCACACCTGGCCAATATTAGGGTATATTCAACTAACTGGGACGCAGAACCTTACCCATGGGGGCCTTAGTCTTCATGACAAACGCCTGATTATGGTAATAATCGAGAAAGGCCCACTCCTGTTCTAAAACATTTGAAAGTACTTGTATTAGTTTTCCCATTGTTGCTGTACCAGATCACTGCAAATTTAGTGACTTGAAACAACCCAAATTTATTTTCTGACAGTTTTGGAAGGAATCCAAAACGGGTCTCTCTTGGCTAAAATCAAAGTGCTTGTAGGGCTGTGTTGCCTCTGGAGGCTGTAAAGGAAAGTCTCTTTTCTGGCCTTTTTCAGGTTCTGGAGCCCACCAGCATTCCTTGGCTTGGGGTCTCCTTCCATCTTTAAAGCCAGGTTGATGGCTTTAAATGGCTGGTTGAGTCTTTCTCATATCACATTCCTCTGACACTGACTCTTCTGCCTCCCTCTTCCACATATAAAGACCCTATGACTACATTGGGCTCACCTGGATAATCCAGGGTACTCTCTCTATTTCAAGGTCAGCTGATTAGCAACCTTAATTCCATTTGCAATTTTACCTCTTCTTTCTATAATCTGGGGATAGGGGCATAGGGCTTATTCTATCTACCATAGTAACCAATCTTTGCACTCATTCAAAATTGTCATTTTCCACTTTAAAAAATCTTTACAGTAATTATTCTCCAGGAGAGGTAGAACAATGGAATAATGACCATTTCTGTTTTCCAAGTGAAGCAAGAGAGGTAGTAAGAGGTAATAATAAACCCACATCACTGAAGTAATTTGTATATTTATTCAACAAATATCTATAAATAACAGCAATGTTACAATGAGGACCCAGATGCATGACTCTGTCAAGTCCCCTCTCCACCATCTGACTTGGGTCTGCTCTTCTCAAGAAATGAATAAAAGTCATGTCCAGGGCAATTGATAGAGCTATTTAAGTATGTATTGTCCCACAGTTGTAGGAGATTCTAAAGAATAAAAACCTAATTCTCCTCTCTTCCAGCCTCCTGCAAGAGCCAAACTCCTAAATTCTTGGATCCAGGATTTTTTGCCCAGCCCTCACACACCAACACTCTCACTCCCCAACCCTCCATCACTCCCTTCTTTAGGGAGGGAGGTTAAGAGCTTCCCTGTTGTAGAGGCTACTCCAGTTTTTGCCTTCGAAGGGGATAAACTAAAGCTGCTTCCTGGGAGCGATGGTGAGATTGGCCCAATGTGAGTTAAAGACATACAGATAGTAACTGAACACATGAAAGGACATTCAAAATTGCTAGCCAGCGCCAAGCATAGTGGCTTATGTCTGTAATCCCACCATTTTGAGAAGCTGAGGCAGGAGGATTGCTTGAGTCCAGGAGTTCAAGACCAGCCTGGGCAACATAGAGAGACCCCATTTCTTTAAAAAAAAAAGCTGAGCGTAGTAGCGTACGCCTGTAGTCCAAGTTACGTGGGAGGTTGAGGTGGGAGGAGCACTTGAGCCTGGGAGCTCAAGGCTGCAGTGAGCTGTGATCATGCCACTGCACTCCAGCCTGGGCAACAGAGTGAGACCCTGTTTCAAAATTAAAAGTTGCTGGCCATTTGGGAAGCTCAAATTAAAACCATGACATACTATTATACAGTTAGTAGAATGACTAAAATAAAAACATCAGCAGTACCAAATGCTCAGCAGTACTAAATGCTAGCAAGGATGCAAAGAAACTGGATTGCTCATACATTGCTGGCGGGAATGTTAAATGATACAGCCACTGTGGAACTATATGTGGCAATGTCTTAAAAAGTTCTATATGTATTTACCAAATAATTGAGCAGTTACATTCCTGAGCATTTATCCCAGAGAAATGAAAACTTATATTCACACAAAAACTTGCATACACATATTTATTTGTAATAACCTCAAACTGGAAACAACCTAAATGTCCTTCAACAGGTGAATGGTTAAACTGTGGTACATCCATACAATGGAATACTAAGAAAGAAAAAGGAATGAACTGTTGTTACATATGACAGCTTAAATGACTCTCAAAGGCATTCTGTGGAGTGAAAAAAGCCGATTTTGGCTGGGTGTGGTGGCTCATGCCTGTAATCCCAGTGCTCTGGGAGGCCAAGGTGGGAGGATCAGATCACTTCAGGCCAGGAGTTTGAAACCAGCCTAGGCAACATATAATAAATACCTTGTCTCTTTTTTTTTTTTTTTTTTTTTTGAGATGGAGGCTTGCTCTGTCACCCAGGCTGAAGTGCAGTGGTGAGATCTCAGCTCACTGCAAGCTCCGCCTCCCGGGTTCACACTAGTCTCCTGCCGCAGCCTCCCGGGTAGCTGGCACTAGAGGCACCTGCCACCACGCCTGGCTAATTTTTTGTGTTTTTAGTAGAGACAGGGTTTCACTGTATTAGCCAGGATGGTCTCGATCTCCTGACCTCGTGATCCACCTGCCTCGGCCTCCCAAAGTGCTAGGATTACAAGGCATGAGCCACCGTGCCCAGCACAAATAAATTTTCCTTAGAAAGAAAGAAAAAAGCCAATTTCAAAATGCTGCGTGCTCTATGATCCCATTTATATAACCTTCTTGAAATGGCCACATTATAGAGATGAAGAGCAGATCAGTGATTGTCAAACACTAGGGAAGGAGGAGGGGATTGTGTGAGTATAATAGGGTAGAGGAAGTGACAGAACAGTTCTTTGTCTTAATTGTGATGTGGGCTACATAATTCTGTAGCTATGATAAAATATCATAGAATTATATACAAAGACATAAAAAAAGAGTGAAAAACTGGTGAAATCTGCGTAAGGCCTGTGGTCGAGTTAGTTGTATTGTGCCAGTGTCAATTTCATGGTGCTGAGGATGTACTACTGTACAGTTACATAAGATGCTATCACTGGGTGAAGCTAGGTGGTGGGGATGGGGAATTCCCTACTTTAATATTTCAAAAAACAAAAGCAAAACACACAGTGGGCTGAATTTGGCCCAGGCATAGTTTGATGACCCATTCTTTGGAGAAAAGAACTTTGTTCTTTCATTTCTATTTCAAAAACATCCCCGAAGACTCTGATTGTCCTGGCTTGGGTCACGTGCTTCTCCTCTGTGTATGTCACTGTAGACAAAAAAGCAAGGCCATGTCATTACATATTAGAACTCATCAAGGGTGGAGGAGGAGTTGTTCTCCCAAGTAAAGAAAGGGGGCCGGGCATGGTGGCTCACACCTGTAATCCCAGCATTTTGGGAGGCCAAGGTGGGTGGATCACAAGGTCAGGAGTTTGAGACCAGCCTGGCCAACATGGTGAAACCCCGTCTCTACTAAAAAAATACAACAATTAGCCAGGCATGGTGGCGTGCACCTGTAATCCCAGCTACTCGGGAGGCTGAGGCAGGAGAATTGCTTGAACCCGGGAGGCAGAGGTTGCAATGAGCCAAGGTCGCGCCACTGCACTCCGCCTGGGTGACAGAGCAGGACTCCATCTCAAAAAAAAAAAAAAAAAAAGGGATGCAGTGTAGACAAAACCATATCTGTCCACTATAGTAGTGGGTGTCTTAAAAATCTCAAAGTTAGGAAGCACAAATGGGCCTCATGCAGAACTAGAACCAGGAACTCAAAAACTAGCAGGAGCTCCTTTCCTGATGGAGCCATTTCATCTCTTTTGACTCTACCCTTCTCTGTGTACTGCTTCATTCTTTGCTCGTTCTGCAGTATAGCTTTCTAGGCCTTTCTGTGGGGGCTCAATTTTGTGGGGTGGTTGCTCTGCAGCTTCTGTGCTTATGTTTTCCCTACTAAAATGCTTACAATATCATTATGCTCACATTTTATATCGTGCTGAAGAATATTAAGATAGTAGTCTTTTGACTTACTATTAAAATTTTGTATTACTAATTACAGGCAAGTTTTGTCTTTATGATGCTATACTCCTTTCCTAGCCTAATAAGCTATGTGTATTATTTTAAAAGGCCCAGAGATGAGGGATCAAAATGGCTGCCTAGATACAGGTAGTATGTGCCTCCTCTTCAGGGAGGAACCTGAATAGTAAGTAGATAGATTTCAAACAGATCATCCAGCAAAGAGTGCTGGGATTCACCAGAGAAGAGATGGGAAACACCAGAAGTAAGGAGAGGGTTCAAGGCAGCTTGCCTGGCCAGGGACTGCCTGTGAGCCAGGAATCCTCTATACATTGGTAAACAGACTAAGAGTGAAACCCCAGGGCTCAGCTTTTACAATCTTGGCTATAAGAGAAACCCTCAACTCATGAGCTAGTGCCTTGGGTCTGACATACGGAGCTGCCTGAAGATTGCACAGAGATGTTGCTCCAGAATGGGAACCCACACAGAATCTCACAGGCACCCAAGCCTAGAGCAGCCTCAGCCAGGCGCCATACTGAGAGCCTACATACTGGGGATCTACAGACATGGCTGTTGCCACTGCTCCAAGGAGCAAGACAGGAGACTGGGCACTCACACACACCCCTGGGAGGGTCCCTACCACCCTGCAGTGGGCTGCTGTTGAGACTGAGACATGAGCAGACCATACTTCCCACAGCTGCCTGCCCAAGCCTGGGAGGGACCCCACGCTCTCTGGTCCCAGGCTCAAGGTGCCATTTTGAGTTTAATGCTGGGTTGCACCCCACCCTCAGGCTGAGTTTGAGCTGACTCAGCTGCTGCCATGATAGACTTTGGATGTTTGTCCCCTCTAACTATCATGTTGAAATGTGATTTCCCATGTTGAAGGTGGATCCTGGTGGGAGGTTTTCGAGTCATGGGGGTGGATCCCTCATAAATGGCTTGGTGTCATCCCCTTGGTGATGAGTGAGTTCTTGATCTGTGAGTTCAATCGAGAGCTGGTTGTTTAAAGAACCTGGCACCTTTCCCCTCCTTCCCTTGCTCCCTCTCTTGCCATGTGACACCTGGCTCCCCTTCACCTTCCGCATGATTGTAAGCTTCCTGAGGCTCTCATCAGATGTAGACGCTGGCACTACGCTTCGTGTATAGCCTGCAGAACCGTGGGCCAAATGAACCCCTCCCCTCCCCTCCCCTTCCCTTCCCTTCCCTTCTTTTCCCTTCTCTTCTCTTTTTCTTGTTTTGAGACAGAGTCTCCCTCTGTTGCCCAAACTGGAGTGCAGTGGCATGTGATCTCAGCTCAATGCAACCTCTGCCTCCCAGGTTCAAGCTATTCTCATGTCTCAGCCTCCCAAATAGCTGGGATTACAGGCATGCACTACCACACATGGCTAATTTTTGTATTTTTAGTAGAGACAGGGTTTCACCATGTTGGCCAGGCTGGTCTCAAGCTCCTGGCTTCAAGTGATCCACCCACCTCAGCCTCCCAAAGTGCTGGGATTATAGGCGTGAACCACCATGCCTGGCCAAACCTCTTTTCTTTATACATTACCCAGCCTCAGGTACCTCCTTATGGCAATACAAAATGGGTTAACACAAGCCACCAGCCAGCCAAAGAAAGCCAGAGAAACCAAGCCCTCCTGTGTACATCTAAGATAACACCTACTACCCTGCAATGAGCTGCTGTGGAACTGGGACAGCACTCCCTACAGTGTCCTGCCCATGCTGTTTGCCTGGGAGATACTCCACCCTTTCTGGGCACAGGCCCAATGTACCATTTGGAGGGTTTAATGCTGGTCTGCATCCCACCCTCAGGCCAAATTCAAGTTTACATGGCTGCAGTTGCTGCCTGGCCAAGGAAGGATGAGGAAACCAGGCTGTCCTGCATACACCTAGGACAATATCCACTGCCCTGCTGCTGTGAGACTAACACTCAAGCAGGCCACACTCCCCACAGCTTCTTGCTCATGCTGCTCACCTGAGAAGGTCCTTGCTCTCTCTGATCACAAGCCCACAGCTAGCACCATTTTCAGAGTTTCCCCACTGGGTTGTGCCCCATCCTCGGGCCAAGTTTGAGGTGACACAGCTGTAGCCACCACTAAGCCAGGGGAGGGGCAGAGGAGACTATGCTCTCCCAAGCACACTTAGGACAATACCTACTATACTGGTATGGGTGGCTGTAGGGCTGGAGACTAGCCTGCTCAACACATTAAGCTACCAGGAACACCAGCACAGACCAGGTGGGACCTTGTGGGTTACAATACTGCCATCACCCACACCACACCAGCTGCCTGAGAATCCACCCACTACCCAGCCCACCACTCCCACTACTAGCTTCTAAGCAAGCAAACTGGAGGTTGGCCCAAAAATCAGCTCTCCAGGGCTAACTAACATCAGAGCCAGTGTAAGCTGCTCTAGTGTCTAAAAACAGCCACATTCACCCCATTGCTGCTAATACCAGGGCCTGGAGACTGGTTCAGTTGGTGTCCAAGTTCCCAGCAAAACTATCACAACCTCAACTAATAAGTGTGCCCTAAGCCACTGAGGGAATCACATACACCAGTGGCCCTTTGCACTACTAAAGAAGTTGTACAAAGATTATACTATTTCAGGCACCCAAAATAAAAGTCAAAGTATCCTACTCAGCCAACAACATACATACTACTCAGGAAAAAATTTCCCTACAAAAGTAATGTCAAGAAATTGAAACAAGCAATTGCGACACCCAGATAGACTGATATCAATGGTGGTAGAGCTCTATAAAGAGAACTATAAAACACTGATGAAAGAAATAGTAGATGACACCCAACAAGTGGAAAGACATCTCATGCTCATGGATTGGAAGAACAAATATTGTTAAAATGACCATACTGCCCAAAGCAATCTACAGATTTAATGTAATCCCTATCAAATTACCAATGTCATTTTTCACAGAATGAGAAAACGTAATTCCAAAATTCATATGGAACTAAAAAGGAGCCTAGATAGCTAAAGCATTCCTGAGCAAACAGAACATTACTTGACTTCACATTATACTACAAGGCGGCCGGGCACCGTGGCTCACGCCTGTAATCCCAGCGCTTTGGGAGGCCGAGGCGGCAGATCATGAAGTCAAGAGATCGAGACCATCCTGGCCAACATGGTGAAACTCCGTCTCTACTGAAAATACAAAAATTAGCTGGGTGTGGCGGCATGCGTCTGTAGTCCCAGCTACTCAGGAGGCTGAGGCAGGAGAATAGCTTGAACACGGGAGGCGGAGGTTGCAGTGAGCCAAGATTGTGCCACTGCACTCTAGCCTGGTGACAGAGCGAGACTTCATCTCAAAAAAAAAAAAAATTATGAGGCTATAGTAACCAAAACAGCATGGTACTGTTATAAAAATAGACATATAGGTCAATAGAACAGAATAGAGAACCCATAAATAAAGCCACATGCCTACAACCAATTGATCTTTGACAAAGACGACAAAAATAGACAATAGAGAAGGGAAACTCTATTCAATAAATGGTGCTGGGAAATTTGGATAGCTGTATGCAGAAGAATTAAACTAGACCTACACATCTCATCACAGACAAAAATTGAATCAAGATGGATTAAAGTCCTAAACATAAGACCGGAAGCTATAAAAATCCTAGAAGAAAACCTGGGAAAAACTCTTCTGGACGTTGGCCTAGGCAAAGAATTTATGACCAAGTTCTCAAAAGCAAATGTAACAAAAACAAAAATAGGCAAATGGGACTTAAACTAAAAAGCTTCTGCACAGCAAAAGAAACAATCCACAGAGTAAACAAGCAACCTACAAAATGGGAAAAAAATATTTGCAAACTGTGCATCTGACAAAGGGTTAATATCCGGAATCTACAAGGAAGTCAAACAGCTCAACAAGCAAAAAATAACCCCACTGAAACGTGGGCAGACTGGGCACGGTGGCTCATGCCTGCTATCCCAGCACTTTGGGAGGCTGAGGCGGGCAGATCACCTGAGGTCAGGAGTTTGAGACCAGCCTGGCCAACATGGTGAAATCCCACCTCTACTAAAAATATGAAAATTAGCCGTGTGTGGTGGTGTGTGCCTGTAATCCCAGCTACCTGGGAGGCTGAGGCAGGAGAATCGCTGGAACCCAGGGTTGGATGTTGCAGTGAGTTGAGATTGTGCTACTGTACTACAGCCTGGATGACAGAGCGAGACTCCAACTCAAAAGTAAATTAATTAAATTAAAGAAAGAAAGAAAGAAAGAAAGAAAGAAAGAAAGAAAGAAAGAAAGAAAGAAAGGAAAGAAAGGAAAGAAAGGAAAGAAAGGAAAGAAAGGAAAGAAAGGAAGAAAGAAAGAAACGTGGGCAAACAACCTGAGCAACATGGTGAGACCTCATCTCTACAAATAGTAAAAAATTATCCGGGTGTGGTAGTATGCACCTGTGGTCCCACCTACTCGGGAGGCTGAGGAGAGGTTGAGGCTACAGTGAGCCATGTTCATGCCACTGTACTCCAGCCTGGGTGACAGAGTGAGACCCTGTCTCAAAAAAAAAAAGAAAAAAGTGGGCAAAGAACATGAACAGACATTTTTCAAAAGAAGACATACGAGCAGCCAAAAATCTTGTGAAAAAATGCTCAACATCACTAATCATCAGAAAAATGCAAACTGAAACCACAATGAGATACCATCTTACACTAGTCACAACAGCTATCACTAAAAAGTCAAAAAACAACAGATGTTGGCAAGAATGTGGAGAAAAAGGAACACTTTTATACTGTTGGTGGGAATGTAAATTAGTAAAACCTTAATGGAAAAAATGTGGAGATTTCTCCAAGAATTAAAAATAACACTGCCATTCAATCCAACAATCCAGCAATCCCACCAAAGGGAAAGAAATCTTTATATTACTATCAAAAAGATATCTGCACTTGTATATTTATCACAGCACTATTCACAATAGCCAAGACATGTGATATATTTGGAATATTTGTTCCCACCCAAATCTCATGTTGAATTGTAATCCCCAGTACTGGAGGTGGGGCCTGGTAGGAGGTGTTTGGGTCATGGGGGTGGATTTCTGACGGCTTGCCGCTGTCTTTGTAATAATGAGTGAGTTCTCATGAGATCTGGTCATTTAAAAACGTGTGGCACCTCCCCCTGCACTCACTTCTGCTCCCGCTCTTGCCAAGTGATATGCCTGCTCCTGCTTCACCTTCTGACATAAGTAAAAGCTTCCCGAGGCCTCCCTTGAAGCAGATGCCCAAACTGTGCTTCCTGTACAGCCTGCAGAACTGTGAGCTAATTAATTTATTTTCTTATAAATTACCCAGTCTCAGGTATTTCTTTATAACAATGCAAGAATGGAAATACAATGTGGAATCAACCTAAGTGTCCATCAATGGAGAATTGGATAAAGAAAATGTATTGTATATGCAGACACACACACACACACACACACACACACACACACACACACCATGGAATACTACCCAGCCCTAAAAAAGAATGAAACTCGACCACCAAATGATGGTAAAATATAAAATAATTTTTAAGAAATGAAATCATGTCTTTTGCAGCAACATGGAAGGAACTGGAGGCTATTATCCGAAGTGAAATAACTCAGAAACAGAAAGTCAAATGCTGCATGTTCTGACTTATAAATGGGAGCTGAACAATGAGTACACATGGACATACAGAGTAGAATAATTGATATTGGAGACTCCAAAAAGTGGGAGATTGGGAGGGGATAAGAGTTGAAAAATCACCTGTTGGGTGCAATCTTCTCTATCTGGGTAATGGGTACACTGAAAGCCAAGACTTCACCATGACACAATAGATGCCTGTGAGACATGTGCACTTGTACTCCCTAAATACTTGAAGATAAACACACACATGCACACACACAAAACAGCCCGAGGGATCTGTGTAGTAGCTTTCTTTAAATGAAGAGGGATTGAAGGAAGAGCATAACATAGAGGTCGGAATGTAAAACATCAGTCTGTTTTAAGTCTTTAGGGCTCAAAAAACTATTTCTAGGAAAAAAGGCCCAGTAACATACAACATTTTGGAATAGATTAAAAACAAAACATTGTCTCTAGTGAGAGTGTACATATGTCATTTTAGTTAAAATGCTTAGTAAATGAAGAATATTTGTTTTTAAAACCCAGAGCCTGACAAGTATCTCTTAGTATCTGACCAAAATCTCTGGAAGGATCCTTTGAGCTAGGTGTTGCTCTTTAATTCAGTAACGATCTGTGACAACTGGTGGGGTCAGATAATAAAGACACCGCCACAGGGCCCCATCCTCTGAGATTCTGCAGTTCTTGGAGATGGGGGCCATGTGCTGAGCAGATACCTACCAAATGTGTCTATTATGCTACAGGAGACTAACAGGGTACTGACCAACTGTGCTCCAGAAAACTAGCTACCTATCAGAATCCATGCCTCCACTTCCATGGGGTAGAATTGCACTGGGAATCAGCTACTTTGGACTGTGTCTCAAAGGACTGTATTTCCCAGCCCTTGCAACTAAGTGAAGCCATATGACTCATGTTCATCAATGGAACATGGGCGGAAATGATGTGCCCCACTCCAGGCCTGGCTGTCCCTACCACCTCGCCAGTCCCTGCTTCATGTATACGTCTCCATGCCTGTTCCCTTTCTTCTAGCTGGAGGCAGAGGACTCCGGAGGCCTAGTGGGCAACCTGTTTATTTAAAGAGCTGGATAGTAAATATTTTAGGCTTTGTGGGCAACTCTCGCAACCACTCAATTCTGTAATTGCAGTACAAATGCAGTCATAGGCAATGCAACAAATGGGTGCAGCTGTGTGGCAATAAAACTTTATTTCCATAAACAGGCAGTGGGGGGCTGGATTTGGTTCATGGAGGACCCAAGTTTAGTGTCACCTGGGTTGTGTGATCTTGACTATAGCATGTAATCTCTCTGAGCCTCAGTTTCCTTACCTGTGAAAGGAAGAAATCTGACTTAATCCCAAAATTCTCTAATAACTCCATGACTCTGCAATTTCAGCTCATCAACTGTTATTTATACTCAACTTCTAGCTCAAGTGTAAGCTATTTACACTCTAGCTTGAGTGTAAATAATAGCTGATGAGCTGAAATTGTAGAATCAGCTACAGGATGGTGTGTGTGTGCATTTTTAAATACTGATGACTTTACTTCCAAGCATCTCGTGAAAGAGAAAATTAGCTCAAAAATATATAGCAATTAACCTGTATTTCCAAATTTGAGGAAAAGTAGAGGAGAAAATTATTGAGGGAAGAAAAAAAAGCATCAGGTATTTCTACAGTTTATAGAACTTAACAGATTAAATACAGAAAGCAAGTTAGTGAATGAGTTCCAAGTATACATTCCATTGACGCAGACCACAGGGTGCTGCAGCTTGATCACAGCCATCACACAAGAGGGAAATTGAAAGTCTTTCTTTGGGAACTTCACAGCATCATTTATTAAATAAGCACCCTGGGAGCTAAAGAATTGTTTAGCTCAACAGCAGCAAGACACATTGAGAGAAGAGGGATGATGACATGAGTCCTTCCAACAACTGAGCAGTTTGCTCAGTGAAGGGAAGTTAATGTGTTAAAAAAGAAATATCAGCTATAAAAGTAGCAATAATAATCAAAATCTATATTTGTTTTTAGCTACTTTCAAGAAGCCCTAAGGACATTAACTCTCTCAGCCCCACATTATGGGAGAGTCGCAAATTCTATGATTATTCTTGTTTAACAGATGAAAAACCTGTAAAAGTATATATTAATGTCACATTTATAAATATTCAAGTTTCAATATACCCAGGATAACTTCAAGAAACAATATTTTACTGAATGGCAGCTATTTTACACCAAAACCACTAGTGGTAACTATTGCTGTATGAGTAATAATATTGGAACAATAAAATTCATGTTCCAAACACTTTTTAGTGTAAAAATGTACTATACAATATTTGGTACATACTTACACCAAAAAATTACTCATTGTTTACCTGAAATTCAAACTTAACTGGGTGTCCTGTATTTTTATCTGCTAAATCTAAATGTTGAAGCTAGAAAGAACCTTGCAAATCATAGTTCAATTCCTTAATTCTAAAGACAAAGTGGGACCTGGAGACACAAATCTCAAGGGAAATTTTCCTTAATGGTGACTGGAAATGCCTTAGACTCTCTAAATTGTGGGTTTCTTTTCTAGTTCATCTAAGTCCTTCAGAGGAAGGCAGTCTAGAGATAGAAAGACAGGTATGACATTCAGCCTCTGGATCCAGCAGTGCCGAAAGCAATTCTCTCACTTTTCAGTACCATAAGCCAATAAATGTCCTTAATCACTGGAGTTGGTTTGAATGGTATTTCTATCCTTTTAAACTAACCTTGAGAGTCCACACTAATATTGCAAGGACTTCCACATTTCACATTTTCTTTTTTTTTTCACTTAGAGATGGGGTCTCACTCTGTTGCTCAGGCTGGAGTGTAGTGGTGTGATCATGGTTCACTGCAGCCTCAATGACCTGGGCTCAAGCAATGCTCCCACTTGAGCCTCCAAAGAAGCTGGGACTACAGGTGCATGCTACTATGCCTGGCTAATTTTCAATTTTTTTGTAGAGATGGCATCTCATCATTTTGTTCATTCTGGTCTCAAACTCCTGGCCTAAAGCAATCCTCCTGCCTTGGCCTCCCAAAGTGCTAGGATTACAGGTGTGGGCTACTGTGCTCTGCCTACTACCACATTTTCTTGTTAATCATCATACTGTCATTCACACAGAAGTTCAACAAATACTTTTCAAATAAATAATAACCTTGGTCTAGGTTATTGCTTTCATTTTACCATCCAAACATTTTCCTTAGCATACAGTGGTGTTGTTATGGGGTTTTTTGTTTGTTGGTTGGTTGTCTGAGAAAAGGTCTCCATCATCCAGATTGGAGTGCAGTGTTATAATTATAGCTCACTACAACCTCGAACTCCCAGTCTCAAGCAATTCTCCTCCTGCTTCAGCCTCCTGAGTAGCTGGGATTACAGGCATGCACTACTGTGCCCAGCTAATTTTTTAAATTTTTTGTAGAGAGGTGGGGGTCTCACTGTCTTGTCCAGGCTAGTCTTGAACTACTAGTCTCAAGTGATCCTCCCACCTTGGCTTCCCAAAGTGTTCGGATTACAGGCATGAGCCCCTGCACCCAACCTTGTTGCTGCTTTTTAAAAAGAAAGTCTGAATTTCTTTACCTGGGCACACACACACACAAAAGATATTATTAAAAGAAATATAAACATGTAGAATAATGAAACCAGAGGTCAAATTGTATGTCTGTATTGCTTTCTGGAGAATAGCTTTGTTGACTTAAAGGAAAAAAAATGAGGCCAAATTAGCATAAGTAGAGGGTGTATTTGGGCCAAGTTTGAGGACTGCAACCAAGGAACACAGTTTCAAGTTGCCTGAATATATGCTCCAATTAGCAGAAGTTACAAGTGGGTTTTTAAAGGAAAAGAGAAGAGGTAAGTTTGTAAGTTGTTTATCAAGAATTTACACTAAAGTAACCTAAGGTATTGATTGGCTAAACATTGTTCTTTCTTTTCTCATTTCCCCCTTTTGATCAAAATCTTTCTCTTCTGAAATCACTGATGATCAAAATTTTAGATGTTTGTCTCATGTCATTGGGAAGGCTCATTCCCAGGTAATCTCATTCCATGTCTGAGGGAAAGAGGACAGGTACTACGGCTTAAGAAATTTAGTGATGGCCAGGCACTGTGGCTCACACCTGTAATCCCAGCACTTTGGGAGGCCAAGGTGGGATGATCACTTGAGCTCAGGAGTTCAAGACTAGCTTGGGCAACATAGCAAGACCCCCATCTCTACATAAAAATATAAAATAAAAAAATTTAAAACTTTAAACTTAAGAATTTAGAGAGGTCTCAAGGCTGAACTGACTGGCAACGCAAAGGGACAGAGTAACAAGATCTAGGCCATCCACCTTCAGGGGAGCCACAGCATATTAGATCACTTCTTTCTTGATGTTAGACATCTAGAAATACAAAGTATAATCAATTTAAGGACCAAAAATATTGAGATGGGATTTTCCCCCTGACCTTGACCCTCTTCATGAACAGAAACTGGAGTGGCTCATTTCACTCAGCCTGCAGTCCATGGATGGCTAAGTGTAACACCTCAGTGAAGGGTCAGGGTGACATCCTCCTGCACCTGCCCTTTTTGACACCTGAGTTCTCGTTCGGTGTCCAGGAAGAATCAGGTCACATGAGCTATTTGAAGGATAGTGTATCTGGAAGATTTATTGGACAATAAAGTGGCTCTCAGTGGGATGGGGAATTTGAAAGGGGATGGCGTGGGAAGAAGGTGATCTTTCCCTGAAGCTGCACTGTCTGAAGTTAGTGGCATCTATTTGTAGTTTCTGACACTCAGCTGCATGGATCCCTGCTCAGTCACATGTATCTCCAACTTTTAGCAGCTTGCATCCCCAACCACTTGTATCAGCCACTTGTGTTGCTCTGCCAGCTGAAGTCTTTTTACGGGCACTGGCTAGGGGAATGGCAGGCCAAAAATGCAATCACTTGGGCAGAAAAATGGGGCCAGCTGTTTTTACTTAGGGCTGAGGGTTCAGGCTTGAGGGTGGTGGTTAGCTGGGAGCCCAGCTGTTCTGTATCAATATGATGCAAATAAGGATAATTATGAACAAAACAAGTTGAAATCCAGATCTGAAAGGTGTTTTTATTTCTTAAGGTAACCAATCAAGTAAATCATGTAAGGGCTTTGTCTTTCTAATGTCTTGTAGCCATTTAGTCTTTTGGGTAATTCTTTCTAACTGAATTTCTACTTTTCATCCTGGTCTGTAGAACAAGGTGACAAGCTGCAGGTCAGCTCCAGTTGGAGATCTTCTCCAGTGATGGACGATGTCTGCTCAGGTGGGGCTAACTTTTTAAAATGAGAAATGTGAATTCATGAGTAGATGGCCTTGAGTTTGGCTGCACAAGGATTGGTTAACAATACTTGATATAGTCCCTTTATTTGATGTCATTTCCAGTAAACAAAATCTCCAGGTTGTACGCCAGGATCTTTGATGTCTTCCTCTCCCAGGAGCTCAATGTTAAAAGAATCCTTAACTAATTTAGAAACTTTAACCAGAAGCGTTTAAGGCCTTGGCAAAAATGAGGAACATCACATTTAAGGAGAGCTGGTTTAATAGGCTCCTTCATCCAGGTGCATGGGTCTTGCAATTATTATTTCAAATGGAGAAAGTTGCTGTTTTCCAAACAGGGTAGAGTGTAAGTTAAGAAAATGGAAGAGGCTGGGCATGATGACTCATGCCTGTAATTCTAGCATTTTGGGAGGCCTAGGCAGGTAGATTGCTTGAGCTCTGCTGTTCAAGACCAGCCTGGGCAATGTGGTGAAATCCTGTCTCTACAAAAAATTAGCTGGGTGTGATGATGTGTGCCTGTAGTCCTGGCTACTTGGAGGGCTGAGGTGGGAGGATCGCTTGAGCCCAGGAGGTTGAGGCTGCAGTGAGCTGAGATTGCACCTCTGCAATCTAGCCTGGGTGACGGGTGACGAGGTGAGATCCTGTCTCAAAAAATAAATAAATTAATAAAATAAAAAGAAAAGAAAGGAAAATGCAAGAGCCTTAGGCCAGGGAAGGGTAAATGTTTCTTTAAACTTTTCCAACTGATTTTTTATTATCCCATTTGTGCATTACACCATTCTGGAAGACTGAGCATAGTTTGCACAATGGAAATGATGATCCATCCAATCTCAATCAACTTTGACCATACAAGTTCATCATCATCAGCAGCAGCAGCAGCAGCAGCAGCAGCAGCAGCACTTTGGTAGGCTGAGGCGGGCAGATCATTTGAGTTCAGGAGTTCCAGACCAGCCTGGCCCACATGGCGAAATGCTGTGTCTACTAAAAATACAAAAATTAGCCAGGCATGGTGGCATGTGCCTGTAATCCTATCTATTTAGGAGGCTGAGGTACAAGAACCACTTGAACCTGGGAGGTACAGGTTGCAGTGAACTGAGATAGCGCCACTGCACTCCAGCCTGGGCAACAGAGCAAGACTCCATCTCAAAAAAAAAAAAAAAAAAAAGTTTTAGAGTAGGAACAAAAGGAAGTACAATATACTTGGAAGAGGGCCAAGTGGGAGATGAGCGATCCAAGTGCCCCATCTGGCCCTTGACTTGGGGTTTTATACATTGGCATGGTTGGAGGGTTTTCATTTCTTCTCCCTCAATTCTTCCCTTGGAGCAGGCTGTCCACATGCAGGGTGGCCGGCCAGCACTTGGGAGGGGCTGCTTGTGCAGTGTGTTTGCTGAAGTTGTGTGCATGCTCATTTGAGACGTTTTTCCCTCAACTGTCAGGTGTTCTAGAGGAAGATCATATACCAGTTAAACTCCACCATTTGCCTCTTAATGCCCATGCTTGAGCCCACCCAACTCCTGAGATCTTATTGGGAAGCCGCTAATCACCAGCTTCAGGTGTTTTCTAGCTATTGGGAGGCTGGCCTTCCATGGTGCCAGCTGCAAACAATTATTATTTTTAGAGAAACAGTTTAACAACCCCCTGACCATCACCTGATGGTTGCTTGATGTTCCTGGGCTTGGGGAGAAGCTCTTCTGCCCTGCTCATGTCTGCCTAACTGCCTACTCTAATACTGTACTCTAACCAGTTTTCAAAAGCTGTTCTCCCTGCTGTAGACTATCAATCTTTTGATTACCCATTCCACTGCCCTAAACAATTGTCAGTTAGGCAACCCTAAGTTTGCATTGGCAAAGACACAACTCAGCTGAAACAAGGTAGAAAATTTATATCTCAAAGGCACAGAATTTAGATATGAACACCATTATTTGCTGAGACAAAGAAGAGAATAGATAGAGGCCCAGTTAAGATTGCTAGGAAAAGTATCTTAAATAGGTAAGGTATGTTACATAAACTTTAAGCCAATGTATTCCCTGTGATAAAAGTGTCCAGTGGTTTAAGTACAAACAGAGATACCTTTACAAACGGAAATTTCCTTAATAGTTATAAATTTCTTTTACAAAGAGTTTCAAAGTAGCTAAATATCAGAAAGGTATATTTTGGAGACTGATTTAGTTAGAATGGTGGCCTTATTCATTTAGCATCTTTCTTAATTCCATTACTGACTTCAAGGTGGAGCCCTTTAGTGTAAAACGTAAAGGAAGTATTTGCAGTTTTCAGGGCCTAATATGTAAATATGTGAAAAGCAGGCACAACCAGAAGGCAGAACATCTAGATCTTTCAGAATCAAGGATCCCATTTTTATACCAAATTCCGGGTCACCCAAAAGAGGGAAACACCATGCAACAGGGCTGCACAGTATTCCGCGGTGCTCCTCACTATAAAAACATTCCCCCAAGGCCAGTGGTGACAAACACCAATCAGCCCACTCTGTGCTCACCCATTCCCCATGGGATTCTCATCCCTTGGCGGCAAGTGTTTCCACAGCCTCCACGTATTCAAACCACACCTTTCTTATCTGATCTTGCAAAGAAACAAGGAGTTCCCTACCAGTGACTTGCCAGCCATCACACCCATCAAAGTTAAGTTCTCTCTCACAGTACAAAGTAATCCCTCGTACCCCAAAAGCCAAAGAGATTAGGAAACTCAATACAATTAAGAGCAGAGCTTTACATATGAGAGGAACCTGCCCATGCCCTCTTGAGACTACATAAAGGAGAGAGAGGACCCCAAGAGGAGGCGTGTGTGTGTGTGGGGGCACCTTTTTCTGTATTCCTCAAGGGGTATCCAGGCTGCTAGAAGTCTCCCCTAGATTTATTTTTTATGTTATTTATTTATTTATTTTTTAAGACGGAGTCTCACTCTCTTGCCCCAGTCTGGAGTGCAGTGGCATGAACTTGGCTCACTGCAACCTCTGCCTCCCGGGTTCAAGCAATTCTCCTGCCTCAGCCTCCTGAGTAGCTGGGATTACAGGCATGTGCCACACGCCCAGCTAATTTTTTTTTTTTTTAGTAGAGAGGGGTTTTACCATGTTGGTCAGGCTGGTCCCCTAGATTTTTTCATGTAGCTTTAAAAGTGGCAAAAGTGAAGAGGAGCAGAAGTAGAAGGAAATAGAAGAGTAAGTCTAGAGTAGCCAATTTGGGAGGTTTTAAGCTTTCTAAAAGGCTGATGTAGTTTTACATTTTTCTCAGTAGAATCGTGTCAACAGGAAAGCAAGAAACAGAGGGACCAAACATATTTTACGAAGGGTTTCAGTTGACTGAGAAAAATTCTCAGAAACAGGACCTAAAATAGAAAAAGCAGAGAGACATTTTTTCCAAAAAACATTATAACCTAAATATCAGCTTTTAATTAAATTGACTTCTGACCATATAACTTAAAAAGAAAAAATAAATTCAAACCTTTTATCAGATTTCAGCCATCACAAACAGAGAGTAGTTCTCCTTCAATTTGTCTGGTTCTAAAACCAGCCTTTTCCAATTGTGCACATAGATGAATTATTCTAGGCGTTTCAAAGGACCCTCATTTCAGCCATTGCTGCTTATGACCATCCTGGGTCATGTGGGTCCGTTTTCCTAGATATTACAAGAGGACACCCTGTAAGTGTTGTACATAAAAACCAGCTGGTGTTTCTAAAGGAGGCTGTCCCTTAAAAGAGCACTATGATTTTGAAGCTTGAATTCCCATAATTTAGGAACTTTTCAAAAGTGACCAAGGCCAGAAATGCATTTTGCTTTGAGAAGTGTGCTTCTTATGAGTGTCACTCCTCAGGGTGTCACCCAAAAGTCAAGAATTTCTCTGTTATGTGTCCTGGACTGCCTCTAACTGCTAGGTGGCAGTAGGGTGCTCAAGGTATTGGGGTAACCAATTCCTTAATTTTTACCTTTCCTGATGAGTTAGAGTCCCTAAAATGTTCTTCTGGTGAAAAACGCCCTATGAGGCTGCTTCCCATCCTAGACAACAGTCCTAACACCTCTATAAAATCTCTAGTCACATAGAACACCTGAATGGGTCAGAGGGAGCAGCTGCCTCTTCTCTTGGAGGCGAGAAAACTCATGCTATGTACCTTTCAGATTGAAACTAACAGGAATTGGTCACAAGTGAAAATACAAGTCTAAATTACAAGGAATGGATAGCAGCTGCAATTTTATTTTATTTTACTTTATTTATTAATTGATTGAGATGGGCTTCCACTCTGGACCCTAAGCTAGAGTATAGAAGTACCATCATAGCTCACTGTAGCCTTGAATTCCTGGGCTTAGGCAGTCCTCTTGCCTCACCATCCCAAGGAGCTGGGACTGCAGCTACACGCCATTGCCTCTGGCTAATTTTTAAATTTTTTGTAGAGATGCCACTGCACCTAGCCAATAGCTGCAATTTTTAAAGCATGCTATGTAATTTTAGGCCAAAACAAGTGTAACTATTGGTACCAGACTGCCCATACCATAACCTGAACTTCTTGCCCTGAGGCAGAGGCAGAGAAGGCAGTTCTCTGCAGAGCTCTTTACCCAAATCTCCCATCCAGACACAGAGACCAAAGCCCTCTTAGAGGAAAGAGAGGGTTTGACTTTTTTCTTATTTTTTAGAGACAGTGATGGCAGTGGCAGCCTGTCTGGATCAGCTGCTGTGAAGATGCTGGCTGTAGTGGGGGAAGTACGGCCAGGGCTGCGTGCTCCATGGAGCCAGCAGGAGCTGGGAACAGGCAGGAGCCCTGCCCGCTTCCAAGTTGGCAGGGCGGGAACCCTGTGCTCCCTGAGTATAGCTGCAGCTGCCCAGCTACAGCTCCAGACCCAGGCATCCCTGTGCTCTTGGGTGCCCAGGAAGTGCCCCCTGACCCCACAGGCTCAGAAGTGCCTGCTCTCCCTCCCTGGCCTCTCCCTGTACTCAGTGCCCACTCTGTTGCAGAAGCAAAGTTGTGGCCAAAGCCAGATGCTGTTGTGACCCAGCCAGGTGTGTGTGCACTTGGGGTGGTGCTGACATGCTGCCCCGGCCCCCTTTGGACTTTGGGCACTGACGAGTGCAGGAGGGAGGTGGCGGGGGCGTGCTGAGGGCAGCTCAGTGTGGGCCCGCAGATGCCCCTTAGCATGAACAGCCTGGGTGCCATGGATGGAATGTTGATGGTGGGAGGTAGACAGGTTCCTGGGTGGAAAAGAGCAGGTCCCTACCCACCTTCAAGCCAGGGATGGCCTGAAACCTGGGGGCCGGGTTACCATTTCCAGGTGGAGTCCACACCTGGAAAAAGAACTCGGTGCTTTTTCCGAGCCCGTCCATGACCACCCATGGGCCAATTAGCATGCATTTCCTCCCTTCTAAGCCCATAAAAACACTGGACTCAGACAGATGTAAGGACGACCTGCCTGTGAATAGGAGCTACCCACTCTGGGTCTTCTCTCTCCTGACAGCTGGACACTTATTGGGACAACCTGCCTTCAGAAAGGAGCTACTGACTTTGGATCCCCTGAGAGCTGTTCTGTTGCTCAATGAAGCTCCTCTCTGCTTTGCTTGCCCTGCAGTGGTCTGTGTATCTCATTCTTCCTGTACGTGGGACAAGGATTCAGGAACTGCCAAATGGCAGGACTGAAAGAGCTGTAACACAAACAGGGCTGAAACACCTCCCTGCTTGCCACACTGTGGGCAACGAGAAGGGGGAAAGAGCTGTGGCCCTTCAGGGAGCCCAGACCTAGGGGATCCCCAAGCCAGAGCTGTGACACCCTCTTTGGGGCTCAGTGGTTCCCGGCATCTCCGAGCTTCCAGGTACCACCACATTCCCCTCATCCAGATGTGGATGCCTGCAGCAGAAGCTGTGTGTGGCACATCTTGTCCAGTCACAGCCTCACATGGAGCCGGCACCTGTGCCAGAGCCTGGAGCTGCCTGCCCTGCTGCAGCAGCCAGCGTCCCTGGCTGTGCACAGTGATCTCACCTCATGCTCGCTCACCTACACACCGCTTGCCACTCTGCCTGGCTTGCCTTTGGCAGGTGTGGGATCCAGGCCGGCAGTGCAAGCCGAGCACAGCCTGCCAGGCTGAGTGGGCAGAATGAGCCCAGAGGGTGCAAGCAACACTCAGGCAGAACATACTGCCAGCCACAGAGGTTTCTGGCTGGTGAAGCAACACCCCAGGGATTCCATGACAACAGGAATCTCACTCACTTGCCCAGGCTACAGTGTGATGATGTGATCATAGCTCACTGTAACCTCAAATGCCTGGGCTCAAGCAATCCTCTGGCCTCAGCCTCCTGAGTAACTGGGATTACAGGTACATGCCACCATGCCTGGCTAATTTTTGTATTTTTAGTAGAAACAGAGTTTTACCATGTTGTCCAGGCTGGTCTGGAACTCCTGACCTCCAGTGACCCACCTGCCTTGGCCTCCCAAATTCCTTGGATTACAGACCTGAGCCACTGCACCTGGCCACAAGTTGGTTTTTAAAGGAAAAAAAGAAGAGGCAGTTTCTAAGTTGTTTACCAAGAATTTACATTAAGATAACATAAGCTGTTGATTGGCTTGTTCCTTGCATTACATTGTTCCTTGTATCCCAAATTCTAAAAACATGAAGATAATGAGTGAGGCAGCTAGTGAGGAAACTACAGAGAAGAAAAGAAAGAATAAAATTCAAAGAATTGCCCCAGGGCATGTTGGGCAGCAGGACTATTACTGAAGTTCTATCGTCATGTCTCTCTGGTCCTGCTAAATGTTGCATTCCACCGATAGCTCAAAGTGTCCTGACCTATTTTTCTTTTCTCAGTTTAAACACAGATGTAGCCAAATTGAATAATTCCATACTTCCAGACTACATCCATTCTTCTTCTTCTCCATTTAGTCTCAGTCTCTCAGAATAAGAAATGAAGAAGGGCTGGTGTGGTGGCTCATGCCTATAATCCCAGCACTTTGGGGGACCAAGGCAGGAGGATCACTTGAGGCCATGAGTTCAAGGGCAGTCTGGGCAACACAGTGAGACCCAATCTCCACAAAATTAAAAATTGGCTGGTTGTGGTAGTGCATGAGGCTGAAGTGGGAGAATTGCTTGAGCCCAGGAGTTCCAGGCTGCAGTGAGCTATGATTGCATCACTGCATGGCAGCCTCCGTGAAAGAGCAAGACCATGTCTTTAAAAAAAAAATGGCGGCTGGGGGGGAATACAGGGATGTAGACATCCATAGTAACTTTAGAAATTAAAAAGATATTTTAGCATGAATATATTTCTAAATAATACATTCCTAAAACTAAAATCCCCCCTTTTAAAAATAATTTATTGTTTCATTCTCGGGACAAAACCCTCAACTTTACAGATGTGTTATTTTAGCATATTTACTTATTCACACCCAGAAGTGAGAATTTAGCCCCTATACATCAAAAGCCATTTGAATAGCTGGATTGGTGTCTTCCTCTTTCTCTTTCTCTTAATTCTCCAAGACAGTCATATTTCTGAATGCAGATTCTGCAGGCCTCATTCTGGTAGCAGCCCTTCTGGAGCTGAGCTTCTTGAACATTTGAGAGTCAATCTCCAAGACAGTTTATATTCAGTTTCATATGAATATTGAGGAGTACCAGAATATGCCAACCTAAAATATGCCTATTTGGTATTTGGCTTATTTTGAGCTAAAGGCCACTGAGAACCAGAAGACCAGGAAATTACATTTAGAAAGTCAATTTACATTTAGAAATGGTGCTTCCCTCTGTACCAGGAGGAAGAGGATCCTTAACAACGCCTGTCAATGGAGAAGGCACTTCTATCTGCATAACAAACCAACAACCCTTGTTTACCATACTTTTCCTGGTCACTTACTTACCCCTAACTTGCCTCCCCCATGCAGAAGCCTAAAACTCTTCTTTCCTTGTTTAAGCCTAAGATGATAGAAAGCCAACTTCTAACCACATAATGGAGTCAATCAATTCTGAGTATGCCCATATGTAAGCACCAGTCATATGCGAATAAATGTCTGTTTATTTTTTTCTTGTTAATCTGTCTTTGGCCAGCCTAATTTATATGGCACCAGCTGGAGAACTTAAGATGAGTGAAACAGGAGTTTTTTTCCTCCTCTACAGTGTCTATTTCTGAATTGGAAATGGACCCACATATACACTTAACCATAGTCTTCTAAACCATCCGACATTCAAAGATGACATTGTCACCTACCAACCCCCACATCCAGTAAACTCATTGCTTTAGATTGAATTCCAGATCATTTCATTGTGAAAGAAAAATAAAAACTAGGGACTCCCAATTCATTATGCCAAAAGGGAAAAGTTAAGCTTGAAAACTGAGTCACAAAAAACAGCAACAAAAAAACTGCCTTTCCTTTTGCTCCTAAACTGAAAGGTACAGATAAAAGGCCACACGTCTCCACAGGGGACCTCCCACCCCAACCCTGACAATGAAAATTAACAGCTTATCTCCATGGGTGCAGGACAAGAGTAAAGCAGGTGATGCAGAAGAAAAAACACATTTTCTTCCTTTCCTTTAGTATGAGCAGCTTCCCCCTTGAATCCCTCCCCACTCGTGCGATTGTACCCTGCTCTGCAAGTTTTTATGAGTTTACAGGTTCCTGTTTTCTGTAACTAGTGTCTGTAAGTCTCTGTTTTTCATCTGAGTAACACCATGGAGGTCATGAGACATGCTTGAGCAATCTTAGATTGCAGCCATCTGGGCGCCATAGCTGAGGACATGAGATAAGATTGTGCAGGCAACTTGAGCAAGCCTAGATAACAGCCACCTGGCCCATATAGCAAGAGTCACATGAAAGCCTGAGTTATGAGCCTGTCCCTGTTTGATAAACTGCCTTTGTTCTGCTTCTGTAAACCTGCTTTCGCACCACTGCATTTTGCACCACAGATGCATATATAAAAGTCAAGCCCTGTCTGTGTTCAGGGCTCAGCCTTTTGGATGTGAATCTGCTGAGCCAGTGCACCTAAATAAAATCCTCCTATTCCACCTATTGGTCTCTCCGGTTCCTTGGTTCCCGCAACAAGAGGAGATTAGAAATCGTCTCCCTCTACCTCAGACAAATGCATATTTGACTGCTTTCTGTACTCTATGTTTACTTTTTCTTTTTCTTTTTTTTTTTTTTTGAGACAAAGTCTGGCTCTGTTGCTAAGGCCAGAGTGATTTTTGTATGTTGATTTTGTGACCTGCAATTTTACTGAATTTGTTTATCAGTTTTAATAGTTTTTTTGGTGGAACCTTTAGGTTTTTCTAAATATAAGCTTATATCATCTGCAAACAAGGATAATTTGACTTCTTCCTTTTCAGTTGGATGTTCTTTATTTCTTTCTCTTGTCTGATTGCTGTAGTGAGGACTTCCATTACTATGTTGAATAACAGTGGTGACAGTGGGCATCTTTGTTGTGTCCCAGATCTTACAGGAAAGACTTTCAGCTTTTCCCCATTCAGTATGATACTAGCTGTGGACCTATCATATATGGCTTTTTTGTGTTGTGGTGTGTTCCTTCTATACTCAATTTTTTGAGGGTTTTTATCATGAAGAAATGTTGAATTTGATCAAATGCTTTTTCAGCATCAATTGAAATGATTATATGGTTTTTGTCCTTCATTCTGGAGATATGATTTATCATGTTGATAGATTATATACGTTAACCATCCTTGCATCCCTGGGATAAATCCCACTTGGTCATGATGAATGATGTTTTTAATATGCTGTTGAATTTGGTTTGCTAGTATTTTGTTGAGGATTTTTGAATCAATATTCATGAGGGATATTGGCTTGTAGTTGTTTTTTTTTTTTTTTAATGTGTCTTTGTCTGGTTTTGGTGTCAGAATAATGCTGGCCTCATAGAATGAGTCTGGAAATGTTTTCTCCTCTTCCTCTATTTTTGAGTAGTTTGAGTAGGACTCAATTCTCTAAATTTCTCACAATAATCAGCAGTGAAAACATGGGATCCTGGACTTTATTATGACTTCATTATCATTACTCATTACTGGTCTGTTCAGGCGTTGAATTTCTTCACGGTTCAGTCTTGGTAGGTTGTATGTGTCTACGAATTTATCCAGTTCTTCTAGGTTTTCCAATTTACTGGCATACAGTTACTCAAAGTAGCCTCCGTTGATCCTTTGAATTTCTGCAGTATCAGTTGTAATGTCTCCTTTTTCATTTCTGATTTTATTTGTGTCTTCTCTCTTTTTTTTTTAGTTAATCTGGCTAAAGGTTTGTCAATTTTTGTTTATCTTTTCAAAAAAAGAAACAACTTTTCATTTCACTGATCATCTGTATTATTTATTGTTTCAATTTCATTTATTTCTGCTCTGCTCTTTATTATTTCTTTCCTTCTACCCATTTTGGGTTTTGTTGCTCTTGCATTTTGAGTTCTTTAAGATGCATCTTGAGGGTGTTTATTTGAAGTTTTTGTACTGTTTTGATGTTGCCACTTGCTGCTATAAGCTTTGCTCTTAGTACTGCTTTTGCTGTATCCCATAGGTTTTGGTATGTTTTGTTTCCATTATCATTTGCTTCAAGAAATTTTTTAATTTTCTTAATTTCTTCATTGACTCACTGGTCATTTAAGAGTATAGTGTTTATTTTTCATGTGTTTGAATACTTGCTATAATTTCTCTTGTTATTGATTTCCAGTTTTATACCATTGTGGTCAGAGAAGATGCTTGATATTATTTCAATTATTTGAATGTTTTAAGACTTGTTTTGTAGTCTAAGATATGATCTATTCTTGAGAATGATCTATGTACTGAGGAAAAGAGTGTATATTCTGCAGCCACTGGATGAAATGTTCTGTAACATCTGTTAGGTCCATTTGCTCTGTAGTGCAGATTAAGTCCAATGTTTCTTTGTTGATCTTCTGTCTGGCAGATTTGTCCAATGCTGAAAGTGGGATGTTGTGGTCTCCAGCTCGTACTGTTTGGGGTCTCCCTCTCTCTCTTTTGCTCTAAAAATATTTGTTTTCTATATCTCGGTACTCCAGTGTTGGGTATATATATATACGCACAGTTGTTATATCCTCTTGCAGAATCAATCCCTTTATCATTATATAAAGGCTTTCTTTGCCTGTTTTTATAGTTTCTGTCTTGAAGTCTATTTTGTCTGATATAAATATAGCTACTCCTGCTCTTTTTTGGTTTCCATTGGCATGGAATATCTTTTCCATTCCTTTATTTTCAGTCTATGCCTGGCTTTGTTGTTGTTGTTGTTTGTTTGTTTGTTTATTTTTGAGACAGGGTCTCGCTCTGCCCAAGCTAGAGTACAGTGTCATGATCTCAGCTCACTGCAGCCTCCACCTCCTGGGTTCAAGCAATCCTTCCACCTCAGCCTCCTCAATAACTGAAACTACAGGCACGCATCACTATGCCTGGCTAATTTTTGTATTTTTAGTGGAGATGGGGTTTCACTATGTTGCCCAGGCTGGTCATAAACTTACATCCAATGTCATTGGTAGGTAAGAACTTACTCCTGTCATTTTGTTATTTGTTTCTGGTTGTTTTGTGGATTTCTCTTCCTCCTTTCCTATCTTCTCTGGTGATATGTTTTAATTTCTTGGTTTTTATTTTTTGTGTGTCTGTTGTATATTTTTTTTATTTGAGGGTACCATGAAGCTTACAAATAATGTCTAATAACCTGTTATTTAAACTGATGACAACTTAACACTGATTGCATAAACAAATTAACAAACAAGTAAAGAGAAAACTAATTAAAACTCTACACTTTAACTTCATCCCTCTGCTTTTTAAGTTTTGGTTGTTTCTATTTTTGTCTTATTATTCTATGTCTAGACAACTTATTGTAGTTATTGTATCTGATAATTCCATTTTTTAGTCTTTCTATTCAAAATATGAGTTGTTTACCCCTACAATTACAGTGTTATAATAGTCTGTGTTTTTCTGTGTGCTTACTATTATCAGTGAGTTTTGTATCTTCAGATGATTTCTTATTGCTCATTAACATCCTTTTTCTTTCAGATTAAAGAACTCCCTTTAGCATTTTTTGTAGGATAGGTCTGGTGTTGATGAAATCCCTCAGCTTTTATCTGTCTGAGAATGTCTTTATTGTTGATGATATAAAGAATAGTATATCCTCCAAGCATGATTTTGAGTGATATTTTTGCTGGATATACTATTCTAGGAAGAAACTTTTTCATTCAGCACTTTAAATACGTCATGCCACTCTCTCCTGGCCTGTAAAGTTTCCACTGTGAAGTCTGCTGCCAGATGTATTACAGCTCCTTTGTATGGGTTTTGTTTTGTTTTGTTGTTGTTTTTGAGACAGGGTCTCGCTCTATCACCCAGGCTGCAGTGTAGTAGTGCAATCTCGGCTCATTGCAACCTCCACCTCCTGGGTTCAAGTGAGTTTCCTGCCTCCGCCTCTCAAGTAGCTGGAGTTACATGCATGTGCCACCACGGCTAGCTAATTTTTGTATTTTTAGTAGAGACGGGGTTTTATCATGTTGGCCAGGCTGATCTCAAACTCCTGACCTCAAATGATCTGCCTGCCACAGCCTCCCAAAGTCCTGGGATTACAGGCGTGAGCCACTGTGCCCAGCCACCTTTGTATGTTATTTGTTTGTTTCTTTTCTATTGCTACTTTTAGGATCCTTTCTTTATCCTTGACCTTTGGGAGTTTCATTATTAAATGTCTTGAGGTAGACTTATTTGGGTTAAATCTGCTTGATGTTCTATAACTTTCTTGTACTTGAATATTGATACGTTTCTCTAAGTTTGGGAAGGTCTCTGTTACTGTCCCTTTGAATAAACTTTCTACCCTGATCTCTCTTTCTCTCTCTGCCTCCTCTTTAAGGCCAAATAACTCTTAGGTTTGCCCGTTTGAGGCTATTTTCTCTATCTTGTAGGTGTGCTTCATTCTTTTTTTTATTCCTTTTTCCTTTTTCTCCTCTGACTCTGTATTTTCAAATAGCCTGTCTTCAAGTTCACTAATTCTTTCTTCTGCATGATCAGTTCTGCTGTTGAGATTCTGATCCTTTCTTTAAAATGTCAGTTATACTTTTCAGCTCCAGAATTTCTGCCCAATTCTTTTAAATTATTTAGATCTCTTTGTAAAATTTATCTGATAGGATTCTGAATTTCTTCTCTGTGTTATCTTGAATTTTGTTGAGCTTCCTCAAAATAGCTATTTTGAATTCTCTGTCTGAAAGGTCACAAATTTCTGTTCCTCTGGGATTGGTCACTGGTGCCTTATTTAGTTTGCTTGGTGAGGTCATATTTTCCCATATGGTCTTGATGCTTGTGTATGTTTGTCAGTGTCTGGGCATTAAAAAGTTAGGTCTTTGCAGTCTGGGCTTGTTTGTACCTGTCCTTAGTGAGAAGGCTTCCAAGTATTCTAAGGGACCTGTGTATTGTGGTCTAACTCTTTGGTCACTGTAGGCATATCTCCATTAGGGAGCACCCCAAGCCCAGTAATACTGTGGCTCTTGCAGATCCATAGAGGTACTACCTTGGTGGTCATGGATAAGATCCAGAAGAATTCTCTAAAATCCCAGGCAGAGACTCTTGTTCTCTTCTCTTACTTTTCCCCAGAGTCTCTCTCTGTTTGCTGAGCTGTCTGGAGCCAGGGCAGGGATGACATAAGCACCCCTGGGGCCACCACCACTGGGACTGTGCTGAGTCAGATCTGAAGTCAGCACAACCCTGAGTCTCACCCAAGGCCCTCAGAGACTACTGCCTGACTACCACTGCTGATTATTCAGGCTCTTTAGTCAGCATGTGATGAATCTTGCCAGGATGAGGTCCTTCCCTTAAAGGCAGCAGGTTCCCTTCTGGCCCATGGTGTGTATAAATGTCATCTGGAAACTAGGGCCTAGAATAGGGACCTCAGGACTCTTCCTGATGTCCTGTCCTACTGTGGCTGAGCTGGTATCCATGTTGCAAGACAAAGTCCTCTTTACCCTCCCCTTCCTCTCCTCAAGCAGAACAAAAGATGTCTCCCAGAGCTGAGAGCTTTCCTATCTGGGGTTGGTGGAGGGGTGGCACAAACACTCCCTTGGTCGCCCCAGCTGGTGTCTCACCAGGTCACGTGCATCCCAAGTCCACTGGCTCTGAATCCAGGACTTGCCCAGGAATTGCAGTCCTCATGCCTAGACTGCCTTTCAAGTTTATTTAGAACTCCAGAGCTCTTTAGCCCACAGTGGCGAGGCTTGCTGTAATCCCAGCACTTTGGGATGCCAAGGCGGGCAGATTACCTGTCAGGAGTTTGAGACTAACCTGGCCAACATGGTAAAACCCAGACTTTACTAAAAATACAAAATTAGCTGGGCGTGGTGGTGCACACCTGTATCACAGCTACTTGGGAGGCTGAGGCAGGAATATCGCTTGAACTCGGGAGGCGGAGGTTGCAGTGAGTCTAGATCGCGCCATTTTGCAGCAATGAGGAACGCTAGCCAAGATCAAAGCTAACATGATTGAGTCCGCACTGAAAGTGGGAAGGAAGCTGTGTTTTTTTATGTCATTGTAGAATATCCCTGCTTCCTTGGTGTCATTATGTAACTACTCTGCCCCTGACTATCTTGTTATATGAGGTAGTAATTGCCCTTAGTGTTTAAAACAGTGGACTTGAGGTTTTCTGTTACTTGTGGCCCAGAGAATCCTAATTGATACTCAAGGAGAGAGAATTGGATTGACTCAGCTTGATTTAATTTTCATTCTTGGGTTCATCACCAGTGGAAGGGAGACAGGGTTATATGTTGCAGACAAAGTCCCTTGGGGTCTACTTCTACACGTTGGGAATATTCTTAGAAAAGAAGGAATTTGGAGGAGTCAAGCAACTTCCTAAGAAGTGACTACTTAGGAAGTGTAGAAATTCATTGTAGAAATTCAACCATGACAACCTGAAAAATAAATAATAAACGAAGAGTGAGACAGCCTTAAAATTCCTCAGACACAACCAGCGTATAGCACTGTTAATACTTTGTGCACATCCCACCATAATTCTTTACTACATACAATATAGACACATGTAAAGTTATTTAGCAAGATTGAAGAAACTTTTCAGATCATTGAGATCTGACACATATGTCTATGGAACTCCGGTAGTAATGCACTATGGCACAAGGCTTTGTCTTTGGGTCCTCTCAAGTCCTTTGGGTGATCTCCCAGGCTTTCTTTGCCATTACCTACCTCCCTGATGCTAAGACCTTGCTTGCATTCCGGCATCACGTAGACCACTCCTCCTGGACTTTACTCTGCACTTCAAAGTTGATTCCTTTCTTTTCCATCACCCCGACTACATTTCTATTCCCTCTGTGCCCTGCTCATCTCTGGGTTTCAAGAAGGAAAGAATATAATCAACTCATTCTCACCAAGACGTCAATAGCATATTTTTTCTTAACATGTTAATCCTTCAATAGATGTCACTTAGGTTTGTTGGGCTGGGTGTGGTGGCTCATATCTGTAATCCCAGCACTTTGGGAGGCTGAGGCAGGCGGATCGCCTGAGGTCGGGAGTTCCAGACCAGCCGGACCAACATGGAGAAACCCCGTCTCTACTAAAAATACAAAATTAGCCGGGCGTGGTGGAGCATACCTGTAATCCCAGCTACTCAGGAGGCTGAGGCAGGAGAATCGCTTGAAACCAGAAGGCGGAGGTTGTGGTGAGCCAAGATCGGGCCATTGTGCTCCAACCTGGGCAACAAGAGTGAAACTCCGTCTCAAAAAAAAAAAAAAGGTTTGCTGGATGAGGCAAAGCCTTAAACTGACAAACTAAATATCTGATGGGTTTTGTCTGCCAAGAGGCCTGAGGCAGAACAGATCAGAGAGAGCAGTAGGGTGTAGTGGCAAGGAGCCAGCTGGTATCCACCTGAGGGTTTCCATTTGTACTGGCTTTTCCTGGGATGAGAGGGTCTGCAGATTGAAAAGTTGCCCTGCATCCTTTTCACTTAAGATTGATGACCTTTTAAGTTATCTCCTAAAATTTTATGTCAGGCTCAGCTTCTAGGCTAAACTCAGCAGGTCAGCCCATAAAACTTTCTGCCTTCAAAGAAAAAGCACTTCTAGAAAGAAGCATTTGCCATGTTCCTTGGCAGAGGGAAGAGAAGTCATGAAGACCTTCCCTAAGAGAATTTCAGACACCTAATGGGGACTGTGGACATACTTTAAGCTAAGATTTGGGACCATCTCCAACATCCCCAAATCATACCACATGTCAGCCTCTTATAATGGATCATGTAATCCCACCTTAGGTAATATTAGATTTTTTAAGTTTCCTATCACCAGTTTATAACAAAACTTCATGAATGGAAACACACACAAAGTTAATGGAGTTGACATGATGATGGTCTGTTCTCCCTTTTCTTTACTTCTTTTTTCAGGCTAGGACTGATCTTGGACAAAACTATCCCTTCCCTTTTCTAGGGCCAGATTTCTAGACACCCAAATTTCTGTTTTCTCATCCTCCCTGTGTGTTCTCCAGTCTGGGATTACTGTGCCCAACCTCCTGGGCTCCCTTCTTTCCCTGTCACACCATTCCTCCAGTTTAGCTGGCTCCAACTTTCATCTTCTCTAGGTCCAAGGCTTCAACTAATATGGTTAACTAATCAGTGTTACAGTGTGACAGTGGAAGAAGACCATGGGTTATCCCAGGTAACCAGTGTTCTGTATCTAGAGACATTTAGAGGCAACACACCAGGCAAATATTTACTCTCTGCATTAGAGAATATAGACTGGTGATGTTACTAAGTGCATTATTTTTAGCAGAGAAGTTAAGCAGGTGGTAACTGGATTTTAAAAACACCAAAATGTATTCCTAAATTAGCTCTGTCCGGACATCTCTTCTTTCTCTTCTCTGTCTCTCCGTCCATCACTCTACTTCCTCTTTTCTAACTTCCTCTTTCTCTTGGCATTTTGTTCCTTTTATCTCAGGTTATTAAGATTTAACATCAATACTTCCCAGATTTAGATTAATGTGATAAATATAACCAAAAGCCTCAGTTGCCCCATTTATAAAATCAGAATTATTTTAGTTCTAAGAGTATAGCTAAGATAGTCTTAGTTTCCTCCATCTGAAATATTTTATAAACTACATGTACTATAACATGTACGTATTAGTGAATTAAATTTTAAAAATAAATAACTCCATGTGCCCATGTTTGCCCCATGTTTGCCTCTCCCTAGTCCCAACCTTACTCTCAGATAACCATTATCCTGAAATTGCTTATGATTCTCTTGTTTTCATGTTATTGTTTTTACCATATGTCATTATAACCCTAAATAATAAATGGTTCATTTGTGCATGTTTTTAGACTTTATATGATATCCTTTGTTTTTAGACTTTATTTAATATATTTTGTAAATACTTTGGCAACTGGCTTTTCTTCTCAACACTATGTTTATAAAATTCAGCTCTTGGCCAGGCATATAATCCAAGCATTTTGGGAGGCCTACGCATGAGGATCACTTGAGGCCAAGAGTTCTGGACCATCCTGGGCAATATAGTGAAACCCTATCTCTACAAAAAAATAATTTTTAAGTATTAGCCAGGCATACTGGTGCATGCCTGTAGTTCTAGCTACTCTGGAGGCTGAGGTGGGAGGATTCCTCGAGCCTGGGAGGTCAAAGCTGCAGTAAGCCATCATTGCACCACTGCACGGCAGCCTGGGCAACAGAGCAAGCCTCTATTTCAAACCCCAGTCAAAATGGTTTATATCAAAAAGACAGGAAATAACCAATGCTGTCAAGGATGTGGAGAAAAGAAAACTCTCTTGCACTGTTGCTGGGAATGTAAATTACCACAACTATTATGGAGAACAGTTTGGAGGTTCCTAAAAAAACCTAAAAATTAGTACAACTATTATGGAGAACAGTTTGGAGGTTCCTAAAAAAACTACCATATGATCCAGCAGTTCTATTGCTGGGTATATACCCCAAAAGAAAGGAAATGAGTATATCAAAGAGATATCTGCACTCCAATGTTTGTTATAGCACTGTTTACAATAGCTAAGATTTGGAATCAACCTAAGTGTCCATCAACAGATGAATGGATAAAGAAAATGTGGTACATATACACAAAGGAGCAGTTGTCAGTCATTACAAAAAAAAAAAAAAAAAAAAGAGATCCTGTCATTTGCAACAACGTGGATGGAATTGGAGATCATTATGTTGAGTGGAATAAGCCAGGCAGGGAAAGACAAACTTCACATGTTCTTACTTATTTGTGGGATTTAAAAATAAAAAGAGTAAGACCTGCTATTTGATAGCACATTAACTTAATAGCGTATTTTAAAATAACTGTAAAGAGTGTAATTGGATTGTTTCAGTAGCTCAAAGGATGTAATCCCAGCACTTGAGGAGACTGAGGACACGCAGCATTACTCCAGGTAATGTGCTTGATTTCAGCATTGCCATGCCTGGTGTCAAATATCTCATGTACCCTATAAATATATACACCTACTATGTGCCCACAATAATTAAAAATTTAAAAAAGACTCCATTTAAAAAAAGTCATCTCTGAGTGGCTGAGTAGCTGTAGTATCGTTTGATATCTGTTCCAGTGGAGAATGCTAGCGAGCATAAACACCATTTCATATCCATCCTTTCGTTGGGGGACATTTGGGTTGGAAACTCAATACATTCATTATATATGTTATGAATATATATGTTTTTGTGAAGATATAAATGGATTTCTGTTGGCTATACATATGGGGAGTAGAATCACAGAGTATGCCCATATTTACCTTTATTACATAATGGCAAACTGTTTTCCAAAGTAGCTGTATCCATTTATATTCCCATCAGTGTTATATGAACATTCCAGTTGCTTCACTGTCTTGCTAGTATTTGATATTTTCCAACTTTTAAGTATGTGCCAATATGGTGGATGTAAATGGCATCTCCTCATTATCTTAATTTGTATTTCCCTGATTACTAATAAGGTTAAGCATCTTTTCATGTTTATTGGTCGTTCCTATTTCCTGTCTGTGAAATGTTTATTCATGCTTTCTGCTCATTTTTCTATCAGGCTGTTTTTCCTTTTTATATTGATTTGTAAAATTTTCATAAATTCTAGATGCCAGTGATTTGTTGGTTATGTGTGTTGCAAATATCTTCTTCCAGATTATGACTTGTCTTTTCATTTTCTTAATGGTGGTCTTTTGATGATCAGGAGTTCTTAATTCTAACGTAGTAAAATTCATCATACTTTCTCAGTTAAAACTTTGTGTATCTTATTTAAGAAAACTAAGGTCATAAAAATATTTTCTCATAACTTATTCTAAAAATTTAGCTTTTCACATTAGCATCTTTAATTTAAACTGGAATTGAAAGTTGGTGGGTAGTAAAAAAGAATGAGATCATGTCTTTTGCAGGAACAAGGATGGAGCTGGAGGCCATTATTCTTAGCAAACAAATGCAGGAACAGAAAACCAAATACTGCATGTTTCCATTTATAAGTGGGAGCTAAATGATGAGAACTCATGAACACAAAGAAGGGAACAATAGACACAGGGGCCTACTTGAGGGTGGAGGGTGGGAGAAGGGAGAGGAGCAGAAAAAAATAACTATTGGGTACTGGGCTTAATACCTGGGTGATTAAATAATCTGTACAACAAACCCCCATAACACGAGTTTCCCCATAAAATAAACCTCTACATGTGCCCCCAATCTACAATAAAAGTTAAAAAAAAAAAAAAGAAATTTGGGCTATGGTGTGAGGTAGGAGTCCAATTTCACTTTTTTTTTTTTTCCTATATGGATATCCACTTTTCCAGTACTATTGCTTGTTTAGACCCTTCTTTCCTAAATGATCTGCAATACCAGATGTGTGACAAAGCAAGTTTTCACATATGTGTGTCAATTTCTGGGCTCTCCATTCTGTCTACCTCTATGCCAGTAATTACTGTGGCTTTCTATTAAGTTTTGATGTCTGGGTAGAGCAGGTCTCCTATTCTTCAAGAGTGTCTTGACTATTCTTGACCTTTGCTGTTGTATATGTAATTTTAAAGTCAGTTTACCAGTTCTGTGACAAGCTCTGTTAAGATTTTAATTGAAGTTACATGGACTCTTTAGATCAATTTGGAGAATATTCACACTCTTATACTGATTTTCTCTTCCTATGATTATCGTACTTCTTTTATTTAGGTCTTAATATCTTTCTATTGAGTTTTATAATTTTGTCTATAATGATCTCACATGCATATTGTTAGGTTAATTCTTAAGTACATTACGTTTTTTGTTCTTCTTACTTTTTTTTTTTTTTTTTTTTTTGCCTTGTCACCCAGGCTGGAGTGCAATGGTGCGATCTTGGCTCACTGCAACCTCTGCCTCCCGGGTAAGAGTGATTCTCCTGCCTCAGCCTCCCAAGTAGCTGGGATTACAGGTGCATGCCACCACACCTGGCTAATTTTTGTATTTTTAGCAGAGTCAGGGTTTCACCATGTTGGCCAGGCTGGTCTCTATATCCTGACCTCGTGATCTGCCCATCTTGGCCTCCCACAGCCCTGGGATTATAGGCATGAGCCACCACGCCTTGCCCTAAATTATATTTTAAAATCTTTGCTACTGGTATTTAGAAATAAAATTTAGTATTTATGTATATCTTGTATAAAACAACCTTGATAACCTCTTATTAATTCTGATAATTTGACTGTAACTTACTACTTTTCCTAATCTTATTGCACAACCTGGATCCTCCAGTAAAATGTTCAACCAAAATAACACCATTTATTTGTCCTTAGTTTGCAGAAAATGCTAGTATTCCAATATTGAATATATTGTTTGCTATGTATTAAGGAAGTTTCCTCCTATTCCTAGTTTGCTAAGAGGGTTATTTGTTTAAATTATAAACAAATATGCTGAATTTTATAGAATATTTTCCCATCTTTCAATATGATATGATTTTTCCTTTACCTTGTTAATCTAATTTTTGTAAACATTTTATAAATTTGAATATTCTGACCTATGAACATAATGTATTTCTGCATCTATTTAAGTCATTTTTAAAATTTGTGCTAATTTATGGGGTACATAAGAAATTTTTTATATGTATATAATGCGTAGTGACCAAGTCGGAATATTAGGATGTCCATCACGTGAGTACAATACTTTTTTGTAAGTATAGTCATCCTACTCTGCTATCAAACATTGCATGCATTTATGCCTTCTATTTTACTGTATGTTTGTACCCATTAGCCCACTTCTCTTCATCCTCCTCACCTACCCCACTCACTCTTCCTAGTCTCTGTTATCTATTTATACACTCTCTGCCTCCATGTATTCAAATATTTTAGCTTCTACGTAAAAGTTAGAATGTGTGACACTTGTCTTAAAGAGAATTATTTTAGCATTTTACATTTAATGTTTATATAATTGCTAGGTATCTTTTATAAGGTTAAAAAGTTCCTGTCTGTTCCTGGTTTGCTTAGGATTGTTTAAAATGAAACCTTAATGGATACCAAACCCTTTTTCTACATTGATCAAAATAGTCACATGCATTTTCTCCTTTATTTTGTTAATATGATGACCATAAAAAGATTTTCTGATGTTAAACTAACTGCCTTCCTGAAATAAAACTAACCTTATCATGGCTTATTATCTTTTCAATACATTGCTGGATTCAGGCTGCCAAATTTTTGTTTATTTGTTTAGATGGGGTCTCACTCTGTTGCCCAGGCTGTAGTGCAGTGGCATCATTATAGCTCACTGCAGCCTCGAACTCTTGGGCTCAAGAGATCCTCCCACCTTGGTCTCCCACTACAGCCTGCACCACTACATCCGGGTTGGGTTGCCTATACTTTATCTGTGATTTGTGCACCTATATTCATGAGAAAAACTGCTCTGTAAATTTTCCTTCTTATACTGCCCTCGTTTGCTTTTGGTATTAAGGCTATGCTAGCTTCATAAAATGAGTTAAGTCATTTTCTTAATCTGTTTATTCTCTAGAAGAGTTTAAGACTGAAAATCTCTTCTCCTTGAATGTTTGTCTGTCTGTGGTTTTCATTCGATTCCCCTCCTCCCCTCTCCCCAGTCTTCCTTTCTCCCATCTCTTCCTCTCCCTGTTGCTCTCTTTGTTCCTTCCTGCTATATTCACTTTCTTTTTCCTTTCCTCTACCACCAGTAAGACCACCTTTGATTTAAAAGCATTACAAAATTGGCCTGAAGCCCAGGCATCAGGATTTTTATTTTAATCAATGTTTTTAACATTCCCAAATATAACATTTTTGTGTGTGTTTGATGTAACCAATTTGTACTGCCTAGCTGTGAAAAAAGAAATCTTGCAGTCGTCTAAAATAATAGTGATTGCTAAATGAGAATTTCAATTATCTGTCCGTAATTACCTATTTTGAAATATTTTTGAAATGAATTCAGTCCCATTCATGACGTGGTACTTCCAGATTTCTCTGCCTTGTGACACTCAACAATGAAGGGAAACAATTCCAGGATGTAAAGAATACATCAAAATTTAATGAGAACAAGAGCCTTTTCACAAATAAGCTATGCTGATTTTCCAGGTTTTTCTATAAACCTTCAATTCTATGCTTTATGTTTCATAGATATCCTCCTTCTCCTTTCAAATAGCACAAATGCGATTTTCTTGAGGGAGCATTATTTCTGGATGGTAAAGATTACTTTAATTCTCTGCAAGAAAAACCTGGGATGTTTCCCTCCTTTACTTAGTTGAAATGTAAATATTTTAAAACCTTCCATATCAATATGGAAGTTTTCTCCCAGTGACTTAGTGGCTAAATACCAAATGCTCTTTACAAAATGCAAATCGCTTATTCAAAATACAATTAAATTATAGCATATATAGTTTATAAGTAATTATAGTCATATAATGTATGTAATTTGGATTTCTTTGGGTAAAAATCTATAAATGCTGCTACATTCAAACCAAGAAATAGTTCTTTTTGGAAATACACTATAGCAAAAATACCATTTTCAGGTAAGATGTAAAGTAAGTAGGGTAGATCTTTCTGAAAGAATACCAATTAAGCCTTCCTCTTCAGGAATTCTGTGGGGGTCCTATCAGTTAATTCGGTCATTTTACAATGAGAACAGATACCAACCTCGGAGTCTGGATTAATTCTATGGGTATGAATAATGATTGTTAAGATTACTAGTGTCCATTTTTTTTTATCACTTCTTTTGAGCAGTACCCCCTCACCAAAAACAAAAACAAAAACAAAAAACCAAAAAACTTAATTGAATTGAAATATCCTAAAAGAAAGATTTCTGAGTTTTCATAGGTCTAACCAGAAATCCCATTAAACTCAATCTTTCGTGGACACTGTGATAAGTCACCTAGATGTCCGTCAGGAAGGACTTTGTGTTAGTTTCCTAGGGCTGTCACAAAAATTACCACAAACTGAATGGTCTGAAACAACATGGGCTTATTTTTTCAAAGCCATGAAGGCCAAAAGTGTGACATCAATGTGTAGGCAGGGCCTTGCTCTCTCTGAAGGCTTTAGAGGAGAATCCTCTATGTTTCTTCTGCTTCTCATGGCTCCAGGCATTTCTTGGCTTGTGGTTGCATAATTCCAGTCTCTGCCTCTGTCTTCACATGGCTTTTTCCTCTGTGTCTCTGGGTTGTCTCCTCTTCTATCTCTTAAAGGGATACTTGTCATTGGATTTAGGGACCCCCCCCCCCCAGGTAATCCAGTATGATCTCATCTCGGGGTCCTTATTTACATCTACAAAGATCCTTTTTCCAAATGAGGTCACATTCACAGGTTTTGGGGGTTACGATGGGGACATATATTTTGGGGGGCCACCAATCAATCCATTGCAGACTTATTCCCTGGACTCCTGGGAGAGCTGCCAGAAGGAAGTCTCAGCTGTTAGCCTTCTTTGGGGATTGCCTCAGCTGAAAGAAGCTGCCTTGTCCATGGTCAGGGTTCCCTCTAGGGGGAGCTCATACCCAACACTGGTCAAAATGGGTACAAAGGCCAGCTTGGAGCTATACTTCAGAACTACTCCAGTTCCAGAGCTCACACTCTAGTGAGCTGAGGCCTTCATTAGAACTGCACCAGGCTCAACTTCTCCTTGGCCTTCGTCCTCCCCTTCCTCCTCTCCCTGGTCCTCCTGGTCAGTGTCTTCTGACTCAGCTTCGCAGGGAACCCATCCTGAAACACTTAGATGAAAATCATTCATTCATTCATTCATTCACTCCTTTTTTCATTCACTCATTCATTTTATTTCATTCAATAAACATTTATTGAGTACCTACTGTATGCCATGTGCTTTCTTTCACAAGTATGGCACAGTGATCATATTTGAATCTTTTGTAAATCAGGATCTTCTAGTGCCTCAAACTAACCATCCTGAACCTCATTTGTTAGTTGTAGATCTTAAAGGTTTAAGACAGGAACTCATAATTTATCCTAGAAGTTATCTTTTGTTTTGAATAAATCCCAGCCTAACATAAGCTTTTTTCTGCAGTGATATGCAATTTTTCCCCCAATAAAGGTACCTACAAAATACATCACTTGAGTGGTCTGATCTATCAGGATTTGCCTAGGTTCTGGATTTTCTGTGTTGTTTAAGGTCTATCTTTTAACCTTATTAAAATGGGTAAGTGGAGAAGAAATGACAGACTTCCAGTGTTAGAAGCACCACAGGATTTCAGAAGGTTAAAGCACTGCCAGAACCAAGGAATTATCCAGCCAGCCCAAATTCCTTGTATGACAAATGGGAAAACTGGGAGTTCATCCCATAGCTGCCTTCACCATGTAGAGTATGGGACTTCTCTCTGGTTGTTGTATATATGGGGCTGGGGGGTGTCTTTCCATTTCGTTTGTAAACTCCTTCTGGGCAAGATCTGAATCTCATGTTTTTCTGTCCTGCTCAGTGTGTAGAAAAATAAGAAGGAAGATTTTGAATAAATAATTGATTGATTGAGCCCTCTTCATCTAGCGAAACTGCTCCAATCATGTAGGTAGTCAAGGGTCTTAATTTTTTATATGCAGACCTCCAGAGGAAATAATGTCCCTCATCACTTGAATCCTAGGCTTAACAATAATCACTGTCAAGGAGTTCCTCCTAAAAAATAACCCAGCTTTACAGAATAGCCCCAAAATGTCATAAATATGCACATAATTTGTACTAGCCCTTTTCTTTGTAAGTAGTTCACAGATAATAAACCGGGTTGGAAATAAAATCAGTACTTTTTTTAATTTGAAATGTTTAAATAGCTACTTAACCATTATTTTTACTCCACCTCATTCCATAAAGGATTCAAGGTCACTTACAATAAGACACACATTTTGATATTTTAAAAAATAAACATGATGTGCGAAAACTGAAATAGAAAATAAGATAAAGTACAGCATAATGTTAATATCCAAAGTTCATAAATTGCTAGTGGGAGGCCTGAAATCTGGCTCTGAGCATTCCAATTAATTGATAATAACTACTTTTATAGAAGGCAATAGAGTGGTCCAAGTTCCTAGTCATCAGAGTCTACTTCAGAGTCTACTTCATCTGAGATAATAAATCTAAGTCAATCACAGTAATCCTACCTCTTGTTAGTAAGTGTTTTAAGAATCTACATATGACTGAATTCTGATAAAACAGACACAGGAGAAAGTCTGTGGGGGAGGAGAGATTTCCAGGAAGTCTCCTCATTCTTAAATGAAAGACAAGAAAGGTTTGGTTCCTTTCTTTCGCTGGATGGTGTTGTGGTTGGATATCATGCTTGGAACTGACAAGTGTCTTGCTATCAGCCTGAGAATGAAGCCAAGACATAGAGGAGGGAAAAGCCAATAGAATCCCTGCCAAGAGAAACTGATGCCCTGACAAGGTGCCCTGGAGCCACATGACCTCCGCATCTCTGGTTTTGTGAGTTATAACATTTTCTTTAAGACAATGTGAGTTGAGATTTTCTGTTACTTGCAGCCAAATGCATCCAGAATGATATAAAAGTAGCATTTAAGAACAAGGGTTTGAAATAGACCTGCTTCTGCCATCTAACTTGTACTATGTAAACTTGAGAAATAATTGAAGTCTTTATTTTTTTTTTTTTTTTTTTTTTTTGAGACGGAGTCTCGCTCTGTCGCCCAGGCTGGAGTGCAGTGGCCGGATCTCAGCTCACTGCAAGCTCTGCCTCCCGGGTTTACGCCATTCTCCTGCCTCAGCCTCCCGAGTAGCTGGGACTACAGGCACCCGCCACCTCGCCCGGCTAGTTTTTTGTATTTTTTTTTTTAGTAGAGACAGGGTTTCACCGGGTTAGCCAGGATGGTCTCGATCTCCTGACCTCGTGATCCGCCCGTCTCGGCCTCCCAAAGTGCTGGGATTACAGGTTTGAGCCACCGCGCCCGGCCATAATTGAAGTCTTTAAACATGAGTCCTTTTGTCCATAATTCAGGGTAGATAATGGCTACTATACAGGGTGGATATAAACATGTAATGGAGAAAAAAGCATGTAAAGTGTTTAGAGAAACTAATGCATAGTAAGTGCTTGATAAAGAGATGATTTTAACACTGAGGAGAAATACAGATAATCAATACACAATTGTCTGGCTCTTTGAAATGACAATGGAGTTTTCTGAGGCTGTAATTCAGGCTCTTAACCTGTCTTTAGTGACCATGGAAGACAACTGACCACTTCTTGCTGTAAAATAAGCCATTACACTGGGTGCGGTGGCTCACGCCTGTAATTCCAGCACTTTGGGAGGCCGAGGAAGGTTGATCACCTGAGTTCAGGAGTTCGAGACCGGCCTGGCCAATATGGTGAAACCCTGTCTCTACTGAAAATACAAAAATTAGCCGGGCATGGTGGTAAGCGCCTGTAGTCCCAGCTACTCGGGAGGCTGAGGCAGGAGAATTGCTTGCATCCGGGAGGCGGAGGTTGCAGTGAGCCAAGATTGCACTATTGCACTCTAGCCTGGGTGACAAAACAAGACTCCATCTCAAAAGAAAAAAAAAAAAAAAGAATAATATACTGTATTTAATTCTACTTAGAATAATATACTGTATAACATTTCTGGCACTATAGAACAATTTATTACTTTTGTATTTGTAATTTTTAAAAAATTATGCAAATCAAAAATACAGAAGCAAAACGAAAATAAAAATAAGATATAAACCACCCCTCAGAGATAACCACTCAGTATTTTGGTGACTACTTTTCCTGAACACACACACACACACACACATATATTCATATATATAGGATCATTATCTATAAACACTTCTGTAAACTGGGTTTTTTTTTTTTTTACATAGCATAACATTGCAAGTACATTTCCATATCAACAAATACATTTCTGCAAATATATTTTTGCAACAGCATTTATAATCTCTACATAGTACTCTATTATATAGAATCTGTATGTTCTATATTATAAGTAATATGCACAACCAAATCATTAGTGTGGGATCCTGAGGCTTTTCTAAGTTTTTGTTGTTATAATTAAAAGCACTATGATAATTGTAGCCAAATTCCTTTTAAACCTTCTTATTAAACTCTTAAATTCCTTAGTGTAATTTCTGAAACATGGACTTGCTGGTTAAAAGTATTTGTACAAAAGGCATATAGCGTGGTATAATGGACACTGGAGACTCAGAAGGAAGGTCCATGGGAGGTGGGTGAGGGATAAAAAAACTACATATTAGATACAATGCACACTAAAATCTCAGCCTTCACCATTATACAATTCATTCATGTAACCAAAAATCACTTGTAACCCAAAGCTACTGAAATAAATATATATATATAATTTTAAAAATAAATACTTAAAAAACAAAGTATTTGTACAATGTTCTTTTAAATATATATTGCAAATTTCAAAAGGTACATTTAAATATTTTTATAAATAATGTTTCTACTTACAGAAAATTATATTGGCCTTTTAAATAATTATACCAAAATTTTCAGTTTATTTCTCTATACCTAACAGCATCAAAACAAGGTTGTTACATTATGATGATGATGAACTTACTATTCTGAAATTGTAGGTTTTATTTTTACTCAAAGTTAAAATTCTTCCATTATTTACTAGCTTCACGCTTTCTTGAATTTCTTCCACACTTGGAATACCAATAATTGGGTTTTATAGCCCAATCTTTTGGTCTCTTAATGTAGGTAAATCTCTTTTGTAGTTCTATTCATCTTTTGATTAACTTGATCATATTGCATAGAACAGTAAGCTGCCACTATTTAAGTGAATTCAATGAAGGCAATGCTAGGCCTTTTTGATTTGCAAATTTACTTGAAAAGCCATGTCCATATAGCAGTTAAATGCTCAGTCTTTTGATATTAGCACAGCATGAAAAGCAACAGTTTTTATATTTTGGTGGCATACATTTACTTTAAAAACACACATACATATATATATGCATTTCCTACCATGATATGCTTTATTGCTTATAGACATGAAATAAAAAAGTTAGCTACCAAGCCAAATATTTGAAAATGTGTTTTGTTATTGCTTTTTATCTGTATAAAAGACCGTAGTTGCTTCCTTTTCTGCTATCTCAACCTTAGCAAACAAGAGTACAATTTAGCACTTTTCCTTGATGATTAACTGTCTAAAGGCCAAGAAAATGTTGATGGTTAGGCAAGGGAGAGAGTATTTCTACTTTGTATTTTAGCCTATGTTCACAGCATAAACTACTTCATTCACACGAAACTGAGAAAAAGCTAGAAAAATATTACCATTTTAGGGACAACTGTTATGACATGCATGAGTCTCCCTAAGTAAATCTAATGTAAATAAAGAAGATGCATTAAAAGATAATACACTAATTCAATCTACTTGATGCACTGTGAACATGAGATTTGGCAGTTCATTTTTATGGGGAAATCTGATATTTAGAAATATAACAGATTGTACACTGGTATTATGACTCTAATCATCTGAATGAAACAATAAGCTAATTATCTATAATGACTCACTGTTATACTTTCAACACCTTTAGGGATCAATTTCACCCAAAAGTGAACCAAGCCAGTACCACATGGTCTGCTCTCAAGCAGTGACCTCTCTGATTCAAATGCAAAATGCTATTGCAGATGAAATTCACTGGTACAAAATGTTCAATAGAAAGATTACATTTCCAGTGGGGCAGAAAGATATTTGCCAGCATCTCATTAAGGCTTCGATACAAAGTCTTGGATTTCAATCAGCATTGAGATAGAATGACAATAATCCAGTAGCAAGAATGTAGCTAGGGCTTTGTTTCTGTAAGCATTATGCATTTTTCCCATCTAAAATAAAATCTTGAAAAAAATTCCAAGAGAATAGATATGGAAAGAAATAACCTTGTAGTCATTTTAGTGTCAGCCACAGAACGCGTTCTGTGAAGCCTCTGCGGCCTGATAACTTTGCCTCTCACTCAGGGAGGAGAAGGTGACATCATTTACATTTAGGCCAACACGTGAAAAAGGCTGAAATTCTCTGCACTGTAAATGTGGCATCAATTCTTCCACCTCTGCAGCCCCACCTCCCATCATTAATATAGTCCAGCCATTTTATCACCAGCATTTTCTTTTTCCCCTAGAAGTAATTTACTGACTTAATGGAAATGTGAGAGATTTGCTTTAACAGATTTTATGAATTTAAGCAAAAGGTCCTGCCGAAGATTTCTCTGTGGAGAGAGGTTATTCTTTGGCCAGGAGACATTTGTAATAGTTCAGTAATCAAAAAAGATTTGCCTTGGACTTGCTAATTTGCTCAATCTCTTAAGTAACAAAAGGGTCTAAACTCTGCCTCTCAATTTAAAGTGAGCCCCATAAAAGCTTCCAGCTTAGCAAGAAATCTAAGAATCCACAATGTGAGCTTTTAACCCCATTTCAATTTGTGCAAGTGTAATATCATTAGGGACCAATTTCTACTACAAGGTAGTTGTGGCTTTTCAGGGAATTTAGTTCTTTATCTAAGAGGTGGCGAGGTAGTGGAACACACGAAAGAGGACAAAGTACTGCAGAAATAAAGTTTGTTTTTCCTGAAGGATCAGAATCCGGGAACATTGCAAGAGAAAGCCTCATTCCTATGAAACTTTTGGTTAAATACTGCCAAGTAAGAATTGGCAAAATCTGGATTGGACTTTGATTAGGGGGTGAAAAATTCAACTGTACTCTTCTTAATTTTCATGGTTGAATCTGAAAAGGATACAATTAGGCAGAACTGTGTCACTGTCTCCACAGCTGTGTCCCCAGTATCTAGAACAGTGCCAGGCACTAGGATACTCAATAAATATTGTCTGAATGAATAAACTGCAATAGAACAGAGTCTTCCTCATTGTTTAGTCATGGAAAGAACAGTTGCTTTGCCTTGGGTTGTATCAGTAGCCAGCCATTCTTTGACTGACTTTTTGGGGCTGGTTGCTGCGGCTCCTTCTGCATCCAGACACCTTTTTCTGGAATCAGCTAATCCAATTGTGCAACTTCATGGGAAAATGTATGATGAGTAATGGGGCCTCTTAACTGGGAAAGAAAATAGAAGAAAAATAACCTGTGAATTTATCATCTTGCCCCAAACCTTGGTACGTTAAAAGAAATCTACACAATTGAGAGCCATATTTGCTGGAATTCCTGAAACAGTTTTGATTTTAAGTATCTTGTCTCCCTGTCCCTTAAGTCATTGGCTGACCATGTGCTCATCACAGACTGGAAGGTAGGGAGAGCAAAAAACTAAGAGAGCAGGAGGGAGGTAAGAGGCTCTACCCAAGCTTAATTTGAACTAAATTATCTCCTCTAGATATGTCATTCTGTTAATTATTAAAAACTCCATCACGTATGGCAAGCCTCCTACAGATAAGGTAAAAAGGTAATACCAGGAGCTGCAGGACTAATTATGGTTGCCTCATAAAGTATGTATGAAAAATCGGTAGCTAAGAAAATACAACACATTTTGGAAACTTGGAGTAGTTCAGTCTGACAGACATGTAAGCAAGAATGTTTCAATATTTTCAATATTATCTTTGCCTCTGGTAATATTCTTCCTAAACACCTTGCCACTTCTAGTACAGTTTTTCCTGATCATTTTGTACAAGCACTGTCTGAGGACTTTACCTGGTCTGTCTCATTGCGGCTAGTCATGTTTATTAATTGGCTAAGTCATACTGAAGTCTTTCAACTTCTGGAACAAAGAATAACAATAAAATCACTTTGGTTAGAATAAACGTTTCTGGAAACTACTACTTGCCAGAGGCAGAAAAAAGAAAGAAAGAAAAGCAACAACACTTGCAAAAACACTTGCAGGGATTTTGCCCTTGTAAATAATCCCTACTTTTTTATTTTCAAAATAAATACGGGTAAATTTTTGTCTTAATTGTAATTTTTGCCAAAATAACACACATATGTCATTTACACAGTCAAATAGTAATAGAAGGGTCCCGTCCTGAACCTCCCCAGTAATAATATCTGTACTTTTAGCTGTTTCTTCTAATATTTTGATTTTTTTTTCTGACTTCCTACTATGGTAGATGAGAATTTGATTGTTGCCCACATATAGCCCCACCCTCCTCACCCCTGGTATATCTTCTTTCTCTTTTCATCCTCTTATGTAGTTTTGACATAATTTTCATTCAACCAATATTCAATGTTTACATTATTATCATTTTGTTAATATTATTCAGAGCTAAACTACATAGTATACTATAAATACAGTTTCTTGATGGTATAATTTCCTTGTATTTTTATTTGATTAATTCACTATGAGTCATCATTAAACTCTCTAAAAGACATATAAATATCCTTCCAATACATTTGGACATTTCAAGTAATCTAGCAGTTTCATTATAATCATTTTAGCCATGTCTCTACTGCATTCTCAGGCTCATATCTGGCTTGTGTCCAGGCCTGCTGTATGCTAAGAACTCCCTTCCCCCCGGCCTAGATAATTCTTTCCAGGTCTCATGTCTTCTTCCTTGGCATACTCTCTTATTTTGTTGAGCAATGTTGTTAAATTTTCTTTATATATATATATTACAAATTTGTTGTAATATTAAAAAATGTTCTTTTGGGTTTTTTAAGCTACATATTTTTCTGTGTTGAATTTTAATGCAACTTGCATACTACCTGAAAGTCAAAGATCACCAGAGCTTTTCAGACTGCCCTTTAAGAACTCTTATTCTATTAGCTTAAGAAATAACCAAAAACACATAGTTAGAACTATTCTTGTTGCTATGAGAAATACAGATAAAAATATGAGACATATATGAAGCTTACAGCATGTAAGATGCTGCTGCTGCTGCTGATGACTAGTGGGGTCAATGAAATCACCAGGGTCCCTAAATATGGGAGGGGGAGGCAGAAGTCAGAGTGTTAGAGCGATGCAATGTGAAAAAGACACTGGCAATTGCTGACTTTGAAGATGGAAGGAACGTGGACCTTCTCTAAAATCTGGGAAAGGTAAGAAAACAGACTTTCTCTGGCAGCTCCAGGAAGAAACACAGCCCCGTCAGCACCTTGATTTTGGCCTAGTAAGGCTCATTTTAGACAGCTGAACTACAAAACTGTAAGATAATGTTTGTATTGTTTAAAGCAACCAAGTGTGTGGCGATTTGTTACAGCAACAATAAGAAACTAATACATGGAGATAAGATGAATACATACACAATATTAGCAGTTTCATTGAATAAGATTATGTAATTATTATATGCTTAAACTGTGTTGTTTGGATCAAAACTTTAAAAGGCAATAGCAGAGAAAGGAAAAGGTAGTAGCTAACATTCATTGAACATGTACAACATACCAGGCACTACAAGACACCTTAGATTTGACATTTCATTGGGTCAGTTCCAGTGCTCCAGTAATTGAATAGGAAAGATGGAAAATAGAGAAAGATATTTGCCTTTGCATAAGAGGCTTACATACTCATCAGGTACGAATTTAAATGAAACTTGGGTTGTGATGCTCTATGTTTCTATTGTTTTGTCAAAGATTCCATTTAAAATAGCAATCATTTCAAAGAGTACAACTTACGTATTTCCTTCCTTCCTTCCTTCCTTCCTTCCTTCCTTCCTTCCTTCCTTCCCTTCTTTCCTTCCTTCCTTCGACAGACTGTAGCCCTAATCTCCCAGGCTGATCCTCCTACCTCAAACTCCAGAGTTGCTGGGACTACATGTGTGTGCCTCCATGCCCAGCTAATTTTTGTACTTTTTTGTAGAGCCATGTTGCCCAGGCTGATCTTGAACTTCTGGGTTGATGCAATCTGCCTGCCTCAGCCTCCCAAAGTGCTGCGAGTGAACCACCATGCCCAACCAGCCTATGTATTTTTTCTTAAGCAATGGACTTCCAACTTTTGAGTTGAACACAAATGACTTAACTCTACCCATTGCTAGTAACCATCAAATACACAGAGATGCACAGACACACACACCTGCACTGAATCAGCCAACCTACTGAAGCGCTAGGGAGAAGTTTGTGTTCTGAGAGAATCTGGCACAAGGTATATTAACCTGGTTGAGTTTTAAGTGTGTGAAAAAATATTTGTTCAAATTTCTTGATACTGGCTTGTCCTTTAAAGCCACTGATACATGCCACCTAAAACCTATAGCTAAACAAGAACAGAATAATTGTTCAAGCATCATAAATTAATCTGTTTGTTGACAGTTTTATTTCCTCTCATCAACTGGAGTTTGGTCTTGGAAATCTGGAAACCAGTGATCTATTTGGGCACAAAACCTACAACAAAAGAGCGAGATTGTTCCTTGATTCCTCCCAACTTGACAAAAGGAATCCTTCCTACGAAGACCAGATGCTTTCAAAGTCAACTTGGTTAAATCCTCCTAAAACAACCTCAGGGCCAATACAAAAAGAACACCAATGCTCACCTGCATATCCTTTTCACATGCAACAAATATATCTTGCTCTACGTGTGCTTTTCTAGGCAATAAGTGTTTCCATTTGTTTGCTTGAGGTCTTTGCAAGTCTTTTCTCTGAGAATCTGAACTGTTATTTTTAGTGATTTAGAATTCCAAGGCAAACATGCCAAGAATTGATGACAAGGGCCTGATTATTTATTTTTCAGTGGTTAATTATTTGTCGCATTTGTATTTAGAAATAACAAAAGGTTCTTCCCTTCCCTCTGCAGAAAGTTGCAATAATGTTTTCACCTCAGGCTTCAATCGCCAGGGCTATGGGGGTATTCTCAGTGTTGGGAACGTCACTAGTGTCGAGAATATTTATTTATTTATTTACTTGTTCATTTATTTTTGAGACAGCGTCTTACTCTGTCATCCAGGATAGAGTGCAGTGGCATGATCACAGCTTATGGTAGCCTTAGCTTCCCGGGCTCAAGCCATCTTCCCACCTCAGCCTCCTGAGTAGCTGGGACTACAGGCACGCACCACCATGCCCAGCTAATTTTTTAATATATTTTGGTAGAGATGGAATTTCACCATCCCAGGCTGGTCTGGAACTCCTGTGCTCAAGCAATCCACCCACCTCTGCCTCCCAAAGCGCTAGGATCATAAGTATGAGCCACTGTGCCCAGCCTGAGAATATGGGAATTTTTAAAGAGAGGGCTATATGTTTTTTACAATGTCATTAAACAAGAACCTTATGTAATCAAGCTTTTCCTTGACCGGTCCCTCACTGGTTGTAAGTTCTTGTGGTTTATAGAAAGTAACTAGAGATAAAAAGGTGGATGAATCTTCTGTCCAATCTGCCTTGTCTCATTTGCGATTTAAAGTGAAACATCATGCATTTACAATGCAAACTTTTATTCTTTACCTATTCCCAGATGTGAAAAAAGAAACTGCACCAAAATCCTAGGAGACAGAAGAAAGAAATCAGAAGATGGAGATCAGGAAATGTATGTTCAAGGATCAGGGCAAGGAGGAAAGAAAAGCGTTCTGAAAGACCTCTATTCATTCCATTAGGTAAGTTGCTTAAGCAAGTCAGGAAGCAACGGGCTTGAGAGACTCAAGATTTTTGTCTTATAATGTTTTAAAATTTTTAACTTAACAGCCGAGTTACATATTCGATCAGTTAATGACAATCATATAGAGCATATATGATTTCAAGTTCTTAAAATGGAAAAGAGGGAATATTGCATAAGGGAGTGTTTTTGGTTAAGATAATCAGGACTTGAGTAATATCCTCCTGCATTCCCAAGATAATAAAATCTGCCTTCTGGTTTTGGACCCAGTGTTTTGTTTATACCCTAGATCATGTCTCCAGAGATGTTTGAAGAAAATAAATTGTTGATTTTTAAAAATCACTACACTTTCTGAAGTGAACTGAGTGAATGGCAATAACTTTTTTTTTTTTTTTTTTTTTTAAAGACAGGGTCTCACTCTATTGCCTAGGCTGGAGTACAGTGATGTGATCCCAGCTCACTGCAACCTCTGCCTCCTGGGTTCAAGAGATTCTCCTGCCTCAGCCTCTTGAGTAGCTGGGACTACAGGCACCCACGACCATGCCCAGGTAATTTTTGTATTTTTAGTAGAGACAGGGTTTTACCATGTTGGCCAGGCTGGTCTTGAACTCCTGAACTCTGATGATCTGCCTGCCTCGGCCTCTCAAAGTGCTGGGATTACATCACACCCAGCCAATAATGCTTTAAAATAGTTTTTAAGAAAAAGTAAATTTTTAAGAAAAAGAAATTTTTCCTGATCAAATTCTGAACTAAGAAAGCAGTGTAATCTACATTATTTTAAATTAGCATTTCACAATGAGGTAAGCACAAAAAGCAAGGATTTTATTTTATTTTCCTAAATCCAGCAGATTCTATTCTGTTCAATGAAATACTACAAAAGACACAAAGGAACTAACATTTACAGAGCGCCTTTTGTGTGATTTAGAGTGCCTCCTATGTTGGGGGCATTGTGTGGTGATTTGCAGTAAAAATAACCCTCAATATATTCCTAAAAAGTAGATACTAGTATGCTTATTTTTCAGATAAGAAAACTGAAGTTCAGACAGGTGAACCAATTTGTCTGCGATCATATAACGTGTAATTGAAAGGACCAAAAAATTTTTTAATTCCAGATGTATTTTGCCAAAGCATGTGATCATTCCACCTCCCCACTCTGTTCTCAGGGAGTTAACTGTCTAGTAAGGTATATGACAAATTCTCAAAAACGTATAACAAAAGCTGAATGTTATAAATGTCTTTAGAGGCCGGGCGCGGTGGCTCAAGCCTGTAATCCCAGCACTTTGGGAGGCCGAGACGGGCGGATCACGAGGTCAGGAGATCGAGACCATCCTGGCTAACATGGTGAAACCCCATCTCTACTAAAAAGTACAAAAAACTAGCTGGGCGAGGTGGCGGGCACCTGTAGTCCCAGCTACTCGGGAGGCTGAGGCAGGAGAATGGTGTAAACCCAGGAGGCGGAGCTTGCAGTGAGCTGAGATCGCGTCACTGTACTCCAGCCTGGGCGACAGAGCGAGACTCCGTCTCAAAAAAAAAAAAAAATGTCTTTAGAGATATATAAACAGTATCTTGGTCTTCAAAGGAGAGAGATTTCATTGGGTGGAAGTGGAAAGCCCAAGGCCTAGCCTTCTGTGTAGGACGTGGTTTGGAATTTCTTGGCACAGCAGAGTGGATACCACCACACTAGAATGGCCCTGGAGTCCTGCTGACCAATGGAGACCCATCTGATCAGGACACATGAGACAGTTGAGTCTGGCTGAGAAAAGAATAGGCCCAGCACATTTCCTACTTCTATCACGGGTACCTGCTAGCTTGGACTCTTGCCTAGCTCACCCACTTGCACCCATCTTATCCACTTGCCACCTTTTCACTAACCCCAACCACTTTAGTTTCTTTCTCAGTTCCTCAAGTAATCCAAGCCCTCTCTCCACCTTCACTCCACTTCAGGGCTTCTGCACATTCCTGTAATCCCAATGTCCTCCAACACTGCCGTGTACTCCAATTCCTCCCCCCACCCCCCATATTCATCAGGATTCTTAGACGGAATCACCAGAAACTGACTTGGGCTGATTTAAGCCTAAAAGAAATATATTGGAGTGCATTGAGTGGCTCACAGAATTTCCGGGAGGGCTGGAATATCAGGTTTGGAGAACAGGAAGAAACAAAGCAAGCCTGGACAGAGCTTCAGGCAAGATCACACCTGAACCCAGTCTAAGAGGCCCCTGTTGCTTTTGCCTCTGCCGGTAAAGCTGTCATAGATAAAGGAACTCTGGAGTGGTTGCTCCAGAAACTGGAGGTTGCTACCACAGTCACTGCCACCAAAACCATTTCTCTGCTGTGCTTCTGAGTAGCACTAGTTCTTGATTCACTGACTTGGGCAGGTGACTCTGATCCAAGCCTGGCTCAAGTGCTCATACCCTAACTGCTAGGAAGGCTAAGAAAGTGAGTAAATGGGCTTTGGAGAAGCCCGCCTCCTACCAAGACTCACATAGTGGAAAGTCCTCACACACAAGAAAAGAATTCAGACGATAGGCAGCCAAAAAATGTCACTCCTCTATTATTTCCTTGCTTGCCTTTTCAAGACTGACCTCTTTACAGAGGTCTTCATTGAACTAACACCTCAAAGAGGCCTTCCCTCGACCACCTTATCTTAAAAGATCTTCAGTCTGTTCTTATCTGCACCTGGTTTGTTCCTTTACAGGACTTATCACAGTCGATAATTATAGTCCCCAGAGCAAATGAACCCTCCTTGGATTATCCTAGTTTGCGTGTATTATCTGTTTTAGCCTATTGGCTCTGCTTTAGTCAGTGAAAGTAAACTAGTATGTGAATTTCTATTTTCAATTGTTTCTATCTTCAAATTGTATTCATAGAAAATTTCTTTGTTTCTAAACCCATTTAATAAATGGTGAACTAAATTATTATGCTGTTCAGAACTCTTATGTGTCCCATAACCTAAATTAGTCATGGAACCCTGCTGCTTCTCCTTATAAATATTCCTCAGATCTATTCCCAACTCTCTCATTGTCTTCTTTCATCTCATTGTTTCTTACTTAAATTTTTAATTGGTCTCCCTATCCCTGCTCTAGATTCCCCACTCATCCATCTTCTATACAACTACCAAAAATATATATTTTTAATTTTTAACTTTTACTTTTTAATTTTGTAGATACATAGTAGGTATATATATTTATGGGGTACACAAGATATTTTGATACAAGCATGCAAGGTATAATCATTACATCAGGGTAAATGGTAACCTCAACCATTTATCCCTTGTGTTATAAACAATCCAATTATACTCTTTGGGTCATTTTTAAATGTACAATTAAATTATTTTTTACTACAGTCATGCTGCTGTGCTATCAAATGCTAGTTCTTTTCATTCTTTTTAACTATTTTTTTTATACCCATTAACCATTCCCACGTCTCACCTACCCTCCCACTACCCTTCCTAGCCTCCAGTAATAATCCTATTCTCTATCTCCATTAGTTCAATTGTTTTGATTTTTAGATCCCACAAATAAGCAAGAACATGCGATGTTTGTCTTTCTGTGCCTGGGTTATTTCACTTAACATAATGATCTCCAGTTCCATCCATGTTGTTGCAAATGATAGGATCTTATTCTTTTTTATGGCTGAATTGTACCTCATGTAGTATAAGTACCACATTTTTATCCATTCATCTGTTGATGGACCCTTAGGTTGATTCCAAATTTTAGCTTTTGTGAATAGTGCTACAGTAAATGTGAGAGTAAACATTCCTATACATGAATAACAGACAAGCAGAGAGCCAAATCATGAATGAAATCCCATCACAATTGCCACAAAGAGAATAAAATATGTAGGAATACAGCTAACAAGGGAAGTGAAGGACCTCTTCAAGGAGAACTACAAACCACTGCTCAAGGAAATCAGAGAGAACACAAACAGATGGAAAAACAATCCATGTAGATGCTAATATCCAGAATCTACAAGGAACAAACATGCACATCCTGCACATATAACCTGGAACTTTAAAATAAAATAATTAAATTTTGGTCTTTATGCCCAAATTGTGTCATTGATCATTAGTGCTCAACACTATAGTTGAATACAACAGTTCAACTGTTAACATTTGTTATTTTATATTATTGTATGTATTCTACTTGGGATGCCCTATAACCTGTCAACAGAACAAAGAAATAAATCCAAATGAATCAAATTTTTAAAAATACTACTTTCTCTTGGCTTTTTTGTTTTGTTTTGTTTCGGAGACAGGGTTTTGCTCTGTGGACCAGGCTAGAGTGCAGTGGCACAATCTCGGCTCACTGCAACCTCCGCCTCCCAGGTTCAGATGATTCTCCTGCCTCAGCCTCCCGAGTAGCTGGGACTACAGGCGCATGCCACCACATTCAGCTAATTTATTGTACTTTTTAGTAGAGACAGGGTTTTGCCATGTTGGCCAGGTTGCTCTCAAGCTCCTGACCTCAAGTGATCCACCGAACTCAGCCTCCCAAAGTGCTGGGATTACAGGCATGAACCACTGTGCTTAGCCACTCTTGGATTTTCTTCTACCTACTTTTCTCCATTACCTTTTTATATTCACTTCTTCTCACCTATTCCTTGAGTGCTCATGTTCGCCAGTATTCCAAAGAGTTATCTTCTCCTCTTTTTATGTACATAAATCCAAATCATTGTTATTCATATCCATCTCCAACTATTATTTATCCATATGTATATGACTCTCAAATCTACATTTCCAGCCCAACATCTCTCTTGAACTCCAGATCCATATATGCACCTTCCTACTGTATATCCCCAACTAAATGTTCACTTGCAACCAAAGTAAAACATTTCTCAAACCAAGTCACTATTTTTCCTTTCTTTGTATATTCTCTATTGGCATCCAGTAAGCCAAGATATTGTCTTCTATAGGAGAAGCACTTCCTCTCTCCTCATCTTAGTGTTTTTTGTAGTGGGATCTCTCCAGAGTACCACCCTTGCCCTCTCTCCATCCCCTCCCTTACTCCTCCCTGCAGGAGGGGGAAAGAATTATCTGATTGGTGAATTTGGGAGAAAAAAACTTTGGTACATGCAGCTTCCTATTTTCTCTCTACTTTATTCTTTCCTTTGGCATCTGTGCACCTAAAGAAAGCACACATACATTGCTGTCTGTTCTCTGCTATGAGTTTCATACAAGCAGGCCCTCCAAGGGGACCTGCCTGAGTTATTTGTCCCTGCCTCTGTCTCTCTGTCTCTGTCTCTTTCTCTCTCTCAGATAGTTCTAAATTTGGCTAGAGAAAAAGCAGTGTTACATATCTACCCCATCAAATACATTGTCTTTAAATAATTCTTAAGTCCTTCATCTCCCTCTATTTCCTTATGTCTAATCAGTTCACGATAAAGGGCAGTGTTGGGTCATTGCTCAGGGGGCCCAATTAAAGGATTCATTTATTATTAGAATTAATTAGAAACATAGTGCCAATTAGCTCAGGGTTTCACGTGCAACTTCTTATATGAGTGGCAAAATGTACATTGGTCTTATTCCTGGAAAATATTGTCCTTGAATAGTAACAAACAACACACACACACACACACACACACACACACACACACTCCTTACAGGCATTGTTCCAATCCCCATTGAGTGTTTTGTGACATGTAGCTACCTTGAGATGAGCTATTATTTGCCTGAAGCTAGTAGCTCCAGTCAGCTTAAATTGAAAACTTAAGAATGCATGGTTGTCTACCAGGAACAAATGCTTACCATTACCACCTGTAACATGTCATCTGATACCTTCCCTTTGCCCCTCCAGATGCACTTTCACCCTTCTCCACCCTGATTTCGGCCTCAGGAGGCTGACCTGGGTGAATGGTCTCCTGTGCCTACTGGCTTCCAGTAGGGTTTGGCCAATGGGAAGCCCCAGGAGGAGATCAGAGTGACGTCAGGGTCACTTATTCCTTGGTTTCCTCCCTGTGAGGTCACCTGAGCTGCCTGGGTTCAAGACACCTCACCCTGTACAGTGTTCTTGGGTCGGGTTTCTGTTACTCTCTCTCCCTTTCTTTAGGTCTTGGGGGTGCTGATGCCCCTGCAGCTGTGGGCTCTGTGCTGGTTCCCGCAGTATCACTTGTAGTTATCTCACACTGTCTCATACCTGAGAGTACTAGTATTTTTCTATGATTTCCATGAGTTTTTGGAATGTCAATATTTATTTATTTATTTATTTATTTGATATGAGGTCTCACTGTGTTGTCCAGGCTGGTCTTGAACTTGTGAGCTCAAGTGATACTCTCGCCTTGGCCTCCCAAAGTGCTAGGATTACAGGCATAAGCCACCACACCCAGCCCCTCAAAAATAATTTATAAGTAGCATCTTTATTAATTTAAATGTTTTGCTATAGAGCTGCTTGAAAACAATATATTGAACATCACTCCTAGTTTTACTTGTTTACTTTGTTACAATGAGAAAAGCAAGATTACAGTTTGTGATGTCTTAACTATTAGAATCTAAATCTGTAAGGTCCAAAGTAACAAATACCATTATAATTACATAGTTATTCAACCAAAATTAATGACTGTTTCTTGTATACTCTCCATGTGCTAGATACTATTCTTAAGGCTGAGGAAACAGTGGTGGCCAAGCAAGATGAGGCATTTGCCCTCCTGCAATTTACTGTCCTAATCCAGGTACCCTGGTAATCTAGTATATACCTGAGAACAGCCAAATATTAACACATGGCACAAACACTGTTCTTTTGAAACTGTGAAATTATTCAGAGAAAAATATCTTAACCAATAAATTAAAATGATAAGGGAGCTGTTAATGACACACAGATAGCATCCAGAGATAGCCATGTGATGACCTTTCTGGCCACAAAGTCCCAGAAGATGGAAGCTGGGACCACCCAACTCCCATCTGCTCCTGCATTCCTATTCCAGCCTCTGAGCTTAATTTGGCTCCCAAGCCAGGGAAATGTAAGGACTACAGGATCCAGAGCTTTGTGGCTCTGCATTAATAGAAGTGTTTACTGCTGGCCCAGTTGTGACCTTTTATCTTACTTGTAGCAAGTAACCATTTAGGCCATATTTCACCACGTCCTGCTTGCCATCCCAGTTCCAGGAATATATTCCCCATCTTATGTCTCCAACCCCGGCATTCACTCATTACTGCTTCTTTTCCCCACTAATCTGTTAGTTATCTGAGCTTGGGACTATCTTGCCTGAATTTCCGCACTGCCAGTCCCGTGGCTGGATTCTCACTTCCTGTGTTCACCCTTCTCTCAGGAAGACCATCTGCCTAGATCTGATGCTAGATTCATGCTTGCTACAGCCTGCCCACTCACACTACAAATGTCTTCCTGTTGCCTCCAGAAAATATGTAGGAGATGGAATCAACAAATGTGGAGGATATGAAATCTGAAATAGGATGATTTTGAAGATTGTGGCTTGGTTGACTGATGGTTTCATCAGTGAGGTCGGAAACAGGGGAGGAGGAACAGGCTTGTTAGGAAAGGTGACAATTCAGTTGTAGACATGTAGAATTTGAGGAATCTCCTGCAGGATCTCCAGGAGATAGCCAGTGGAGAGTTGGATGCACGGCTTGGGAACTCAGGAAATGGTGTTACATTTGTGTGAATATTTGTCTGTGCGCGTGTGCACACACACACATTCAAGCATATCCACAAACAACATTTTAAAAACTAAAATTCTGGCTGGGTGTGGTGGCTCACACCTGTAATCTTAGCACTTTGGGAGGCCGAGGTGGGCGGATCACGAGGTCAGGAGATCGAGACCATCCTGGCTAACATGGTGAAACCCCATCTCGACTAAAAATATGAAAAAAAAAAAAAAAAAACAATTAGCCGGGTGTGGTGGCGGGCGCCAGTAGTCCCAGCTACTCAGGAGGCTGACGCAGGAGAAGGGCTTGAACCCGGGAGGTGGAGCTTACAATGAGCAGAGATCCCGCCACTGCACTCCAGCCTGGGTGACAGAGCGAGACTCCGTCTCAAAAACAAAACAAAACAAAACAACCCTAAAATTCTGTCGGTGATCAAGATTTCTATATTTCTATACTTACGTACAGCTGGAAAGATCACTGAGCAAACCACAGCTCTTTTCTCATTATGCAAATCTGTGCATGTTGTTAATCAACAGCTCTCCATAATTAGAAGCTCATTTCAACATTAATGTTGAAAGTCTTAACCACTCTTAAATTTATCTAAAGTCAGTAAGGTCAAATGTTGAATAAATATTTATTCAGTGAGGAGTATTACAGGTCAATGCTTCTAGCCTGAAAATTAATCAATCTGGGTCTGGTTTGGGCTTTACATAGGGTTTGTGGTTGTTTAAATATATTCTACCTGCCAATTAGCAATTTTTATTTTACATTCCCACATTCAAAAGATGATATACTGAATAGTCAAGAGGAATTAAAAATATAATACAATATTTTATTCTACCATAAGAAACTAAATCAGTACAAGAAACTCTGGTGAAGAAAGAGTATCCCCCTACCACATTTTGGGGGTATATGCTCCTTTAACAGGGCACTCATAATTCCCATTATAGTTAATGGGAGTTGCATGTGTGTGTTATCAAGAGCACAGGCTCACCATCTCTATCAGAAAATGATTCCTTTTGTGTTGATCTCCTAGCTGTGTTTTCATTCTACCTTTTAAAACCATTACACCTAACAGAGTTTTTTTTAGTGCATTATCAGTAACTTTAAGAAGCCATCATTATCTCCTCTCTCTTAACCACATAATAGGGGGTAGGAAAGTGAGAGTGCAGTATATACACCATGCTGAGTAGAAGGAACTTGCCTTGAATTTGTGAGCCCCTCAGCCTATTTTCTGTAATGCTCAGTGGCGAATCACTCTTAAGTGCTCCATCATTCACTAGGATATGTGCTTCATGCCAAAGGTTACCAGATTACAAAAGTATTCTAGGCTCAGAAGGGACTCATAATTCACCATCACCTTATTTTGACACTAAGAGAGAAAATATGTGCATCAAGACAAGTAGAGGTAATAATGAAAAAAAAAAACCTATATTAAGTTAACAATGCAGCAAACACTCCAAAGGGAAAAATACAGACTAGAACAATAATAAGGATAATAGAAAAGTAATGCTGTTAAATTATCAGAGACTTGCTGGTTGGCTCATGAACACTCCCCTGAGTGAAGATAGTTTCTTAAAGAGCTTCTCTTAGACATGAGAGGAAATGGGAAAGTCAAGATAGTTTCCAAAGTTGGAAGAAAATATTTTCTTATGCCAATGTTTCTAAAAGGGTCAAATACATTTCCCGAAGGTGAAGTGGAAATATTTAGAAAAAAATTAAAAACACAAGTGACTCAGAGCTGTTAACATGAGAAGAACGAACAATCTTAAGATTCCACAGGCAATCTGGTAGAAACCTCGTGAACTTAACCAAAGTGAAATCTTAGAGGGCCTCTGATTAAAATGTGGAAAAAATAATAATGATCCAATATTTATGAAAAGGTCCTGGGAAATATGTTCTTTGCATGGTAAGAAGGTCACAAGAATGTGTGTATTAAATTTTACATGTCATTTTAGCAAAGTTATAAACCAATCAAGTGACATTTACACAAGAACACTGAAAGTATAATTACTAGAAAGTTTCATGCATTGCTATGGAGCCACAACTTTCTTTTCACAACATAATTTCATTAAAAACTTGTATGATGAGGATGTATATAACAAGGTTATCAACAAATGGCTACAGATGCTCTAGCTGATTACTTGGGACGTACTAGAGTTCCTGGAATATTTTGAGATGCCTGAACTGCTGGGTAGCAGAATACATTTTTAACCCCTTCAAATTCCTTCCTCTTCCAATTTGGTGTTTGCTACATCTTTTTGATGTTTTATACATTTGTTTAAGTCCCATGGTTTAATAGCTACTTTTTTCTTAACTATTTTTTTAATATAACATACATACAATAAAAAGGACCCATGTTGAGGGTAGAGGTCGATGAATGTTTTATAGATATGTAAATGTGTGTAACCCCCATCAGATGAAGAAATGAAAAAAAGCCTCCCCATGTCTCTTGCCATCAATACCCCTATACCTCAATAGCCACTATTCTGACATTTCATTAGTTTTACCTGATTTGCATTCTATATAAATGAAATCCTGCATTATGTCAATATATTAATTGTATTAAAATTTTGCAAACATTGGCATATTGAACTCAAATGTAAATCCAGGTATGAATTTGTTCAACAAATTCATCTGTATATATTTCTACCCTCTCCTACAAACCATTATAAGAATTTTAAAAATGCAAATTCTCCCTTTCGAAAACACCCTGCAGCACATACGCTTATTAGGATTCCTCCCCAGCCCTTCCAACTTAAAAAGTAGGAAGACATAGTGGTTTGAACTATGTAATGTCCAGGGTACAGTCTTTCTAATCGGTGCTGATAATGGGTTTCTTCAAAAAAGTGTTAAAAATAAAACAACAAAAACATGGGGGTTTTTTAGTTACATATTTTATATCTTAAAACATTTTTTAAAATTTTATTTGTTTAAGCAACAGGATGTCACTCTGTCACCCAGGCTGGAGTGCAATGGTGTGATTATAGCTCACTGCAGCCTCAAATGCCTGGATTCAAGCAATCCTCCTGCCCTCAGCCTCCCAAGTCACTGGGCCTACAAGTGAGTGCCATCATACCTAATTTTTAAATTTTTTATAGAAATGGGGTTTTGTCATCTTGCCTAGTCTGGTCTCAAACTCCTGCGCTCAAGTGATCCTTCCACCTTGGCCTCCCAAAGTGCTGGGATTACAGGCAAGAGCCACTGTACCCACCTACAAGCTATATTATCCAGTCAGCATATTTAGTGGTTTTCAGTGGGAAGGGGTATCTAGTCTGTTTTACTGCTGTAGAAGTCTCACATAATCTTAACATCTCTCCAATCCATCTGCTTTTCTTAATTCTCACTGATGATGCATTAGTTCATGCATTTATAAATGCTGGCTCTACCCAAAAGTCTTCCAGTTGCATTCCCTGCTTCCAGTCTCTACCTTACCTCTTTTCTCCACCTCTCATCCCTCTAGGCAAGCTGTATCAATAAGGGTCTCAACAAGAAACAGAATTCACAAGATAGTTCATATGAAAATACTTTAATGAAAGGACGAGTTACAGAGGGGTGAGCAGGTAGTAAGGGAACAAACAAGAGATGATGAGGCACTCAGAGACTAGCTACAGAGGAGGTGTTCAAGAGATAAAAGGAGAACATAAAATCACCAGAGAGCCCGGCGAAAACTAGAGCCATGGAGAAAGAGCCATCTGGCAGCTACTATAGTCATGAAGGAATGAAGCTGTTGCCGGACATGTGACACTCAAAGAAGGAAGGAGCAAGGAAGAGACGCCCCAATTTCCCTTTCTACCCACCTTCTGATATCCTTGCCTTGGCCTTCTTTATGTCCAATCACAAGGCAGTCCTTAAATAAACTGAGGTCAACCCTCAGAGGCATAGAGCTTAACAGAGAAGGGCAGGAAATGAATCTGGGGGGCAAAGAAAATAACCAGCATGTTAGTCTTTCTCCAGACTACTTTGAAAGGTCAGCTACCTAAAATGCAAACCTTATCACACCATGCACCCGCTTAAAATCTATCAGTGGATTTACATAATCTGTAGGACTAAATCTAAACTGGGATGTGCGACTTTGCCCCTGCTTATGGCTTCATTCCCCAGTTCCTGTCTTAGCCTATGGCCACTGTGAATTATTTCCAGATTCACCAGCATTCTATGCTCTCACACTTCTGTCCTTTGTCAATATTTTTTTCTCTTCCCAAGGTACCTTTCTGAATCTGCTTGGCTAACTTCTTCTACACAGCCTCTGAGAATCAAAGACTTAGCTCTAGAATCACCTCCTTCCAGAAGTTTCCTGAAAAGTTTTTCCAGGTGTTTCTATGACTTCCTTACCTAATCCCATCATTATAGAGATGCGCCTTGAGTTATGTCCTGATAAACCCATTTTAAGTCGAAAATATATGTTGAAAATGCATTTTACTCTAATAAGCCCATCGTAATGAGAAAAAAAAAAAAAAAAAAACGTAAGTTAAACTATCAGTCAGACGCCATCCATAATCAGTTGAGTGAGTGTCCTGTCTTTCTCCCTTGAGAAGAAGGATGCGCAGTTTTGTTGTTGTTGTTTTGTTTTGTTTTTTTGAGGCAGGGTCTTGCTCTGTCTTCCAGGCTGGAATGCAATTGTGCGATCTCAGCTCACTGTAACTTCCGCCTCCTAGGCGCAAGCCATCCTCCTGCCTCAGCCTCGTGAGTAGCTGGGACTACAGGCACACGCCACACACCCTGCTAATTTTTTTATTTTTTGTAGAGACGGGGTTTCACCATGTTGCCCAGGCTGGTCTCTAACTCCTGAGTTCAGGTGATCTGCCTGCCTCGGCCTCCCAAAGTGTGGGATTACATCCGCGCCTGGTCCATTTTAGCTCTTAATACAGCACCCATCACCATTCCTGGCATATGGTAGGCAATCAATAATATAGTTTTTTCAAATTAATAAATGAAAACTAAATATTAGGAAAGAAGTAAGAAAATAACATAGCTATAAAGCTCTTTGAATGGTAGGTTATTGGGAAAAGCCATGGAAAGCCAAGGATTTTCTTTCTCAAATTCATTTTTAGGATTTTTTTTCTATATGAAAGACCACAGATAATACAGAAAAAGGTAAGAAAAAGACCACAAACCCAATGACTTGGAATTTGAATCATAAAGGTTCATTCTAGACTTGGGCAATATCTAGAACTTCTAGAACAATCAGTTTTCTATAACATAGGAAAGATATTGCCTTGATGTTAGCTTTAACTCCTGCCAAATAATGCTTTAAATTATTTAAACTTTAAAAAGGTGTATCAACGCATACATTGCTGGTAAATTCATGTTCCAGTAACTTTTCTTTGTATGTTAAAAATCTAACTGTGGAAAACATTCTAGCTTGGTTTGAGAGTCTAATAGTACAAAATGCTTTATCTCCTAAAATTCTTTGAGAGAAAACCAAAATGCTACCACACTGCAACAAAATACTGAAGAATTATTTGCTATGTCGGTTGACATATTTTTATTTAGATTTTGCCTAAGATGCCACATGAAGCCTCTATAAGACATTTTTTCCCTAAAACTTACATACGTATGTACATATATATATGTTTTACATCCTAAAAAGTCTACTTCGTGTCTTCACCAAATGTGCAGCAGTGTGATTCACAGGTTCACGACTGGAAAATAGCCCTTCTTAAAATTCCGCCAATGTTGGGTCAAAGATCTTACACTACAACACATACTACACTGTGCGCACGGATCAATAGACGAGAATACAGAGAAGCTTCTCAACGGAAGAAGGCCTTAGAGTTGGAAACCTAAAGGAGGGGACACACTACATGTCCCAGCACACCTTGCAACGCCCAGCGACTGCAATTCCCAGAATGCACTGCTCGCCGCACGCAGATTTTCCTTGTTGCCGGGGCTTGTAGTTCTTCCCGGTCGTGTCAGTTTGTAAGGCAAGGGTGGTAGTTGGATTCCTGGCCCGAGGATATTAGGCGTAGTTTTCCAGTTTTTGGCAAAGCGGAAATACTTAAGGCCCCTGGGTTTGCTGGGTTCTTTGTTTTATCTACCGGCTTCTGCTTTACGACAGGTAAGTCACGGAGGAGCTATAATTCCTCGTAGCAGGGCCCCACCTTTTATTTCTGGGAGCGACCTCGTTCTGGTGAGGATATTTGTCCCTAAGCTCTCGCCGTAGCAGCCGCCGCCCATCCCTCTTTGTGTGCTTTGGAAAGCTGCGGAGCTGGTGGTGGCTACAGTTGGTGTTGGGGGCTTAGGCGAGAGACGTTACCGGGAAGTTGCAAGCGGGAGGTTTCTTCCTCATCCAGTCACCTGGCAGGTGGGTTGACTGTTGATCCCTCAAGGCCTCCCCGCCTGTGTTCCACGTCGCAATTCGAAGGGCGGCTTGGCAGTTCCTGCTGACAGCCCCGCCCGGCCCGGCTTTGGGGAGGAAAGGCGGGGAGACCCGGGTGCGGTGACTCAGGGCGGCGCGGCGAGAGGAGTCCACTCCTTTCCCTTCTCGACCCTCCAGAGGCGGCCTGGGGAGCCTTGAGGCTTCTCCGGCGCCCACTGGCTTCTCCTGGACTCCCTGCCCTGGACCGCGCCCTCCTGGCGGTGACCCCAGGGGAGAAGGTGATTCCTTTTCGCCTTGCCCCATTTTACAAATTAAGGCCATCTCTACTTTCCTTGATAGGGTCTCCTCTCACCTTAAGTGTGATGGAAAGTCCCCGAACACGGAGGTTCTAGCACAAAACTCTAGAGTCTCTCTTCTCTTGAGTTTTAAGAACGTGAACATGTCAGTCATGGAGGAAGGCTCTGGCTTCTGTGAGGATGAGAGGATTGGTCAGCTATAGTTCAGCTGGTCAAGACTTTGTTGTTGGGCTTTAACTAAAAATGCGCTTGTTTTAATATCAATTAGTGTTGGTATATCTATTTTACAGTTGACGTTGAGCAAAGCATAATATGCCTAGCGTAGCATACGGTTACGTATGGAAGTTCTCTTCACCAGCCGTTTGGATGGAGCTGTTTAGAGGTGTAGAAAGGGTGGAATAAGAAACACGGTCACTTGCTTTTAGTTTGTTCAAACAAATACTGTGTATGTATTTCAGGGTCTGCCATGTCAACTTTTCATCCTTTTCGTATGCTTGAAAATTGTCAATTCGCTTGCCAGTCTTAATGGAGTTTAGTAGCTGAAATTTGCTTTATCCATTTGTTAGTAGGTGAATTTCTCCTCTTGACTGACTTACCTTTATTCAGATTTAACAGTTGTGCTTTTTAAGAGATTTTCCCTAACCTCTGGGAATACAAAACTGTCAGAGGTTATTCTCCTAGTTTTCTTGATCTAAAGCATTTAATACTTCACTTGTACAGGGACATTGAAAGAGATTGATCATTAGGCAATAAGTCAATCCTGTGGAAAAGGTAACGAGTTCCTGGCTCCTGCCTTACGCTCAGCTGCTAGGCTACTTTAAAAAAAAAAAAAAATCCTAATTCATTGCTTCTTCCTAAAACTCAAGCTGAAGTAGTGTTAATGCAATTGGTTTTTGAAGCTCAGTTTGTAATTCTGTCTACCGTATCTATTATTCATTAGCCAGTGTCAATTGTAATGTTAAGATCCTTCTGCCGGATGTTGTGAAGGCGACAAAAATAACTAAAAAACAGTCCCTGATTTCAAGTACATTACAATCTAATAGGGAACATTTCAGGTATGTCCACAAATAATTGTACTAAAAGTGCCATCACAAGATATAGGTAAGGTGTTGTTGTGGAGAAATACAAAGTCATTTGATTTGATAGCTAATGATGGTAACTCTGGCATTTTGCTTGTCTTTAGTATTACTACAGCACTTTTAGAACTTACAGAAATTTTCAGTTTGACTTCCTATTGTTTTTTGTCAAGTTTCTATGAATGCAGTAGAATTGGTAATAGTTTTGATCCCTGTCATATAGCTTAAGAGCTTCTAAATGCCAAACCTTGTCCTCTGTTTTAAGAGCCAGTTTTGACCTTTATCTTGGGTACCTACTATATTGTCATCAAAAACTTTGAGACATTGTGTATGCAAACATTAAAGTGCTTACTATAGGCTAGCTACTGTGCTCTACTCTAGGTATATTATATATATTTGTTTATACATTTTTTAAGTCTTAGTAATAATATATATGCTTCCTTTAATTTATTTTTTAAAAGTTTATTTTTTAGAGACGCTCTGCTGCCTAAGCTGGAGTGTTTTGGCATGATCACGGCTCACTGCAGCCTTGACTTCCTGGGCTCCAGCAATCCTTCCAAGTAGTTGGGACTACAGGCACATGCCACCATGCCCCCCTAATTTTTTATTTTTCTTGCCTTTTTTTTTTTTTTGGTAGAGATGGGGTCTTGCTGTGTTGCCCAGGCTGGTCTCAAACTCATGGCCTGAAAGCAGTCCTCCCACTTTAGCCTCCCAAAGTAAGCTACTGCCCAGCCCCATTATTTTAAAAGTAAGATTTTTGTGCTCTTTTGAGATAGCATTGAACTATATGGCCTTTTGGGACAGTTCTCTTCTTGGAACACTAGTTTTTTCAACTGTACTGCTTTTACTAATGTAACGATTACATGTTTCTAAGGTCACAAACATGTCAGACAAAAGTGAATTAAAGGCTGAGTTGGAACGTAAGAAGCAGCGACTGGCCCAAATCAGAGAGGAAAAGAAGAGAAAAGAAGAAGAAAGGAAAAAAAAAGAAGTATGTTTCATTTTTTTCTTAAATAAACAACATAAAGTAATTGTGTTTTATTTAACATATTTATGTATTTACATATAGATTGGTGCAAAAGTAATTGTGGTTAAAAGTAATGGCAAAAACTGCAGTTACTTTTGCACAAACCTAATAATTTCAGGATACTTAAAAATCTGGCAGTTCTGACTGCAGACATAGCACTGTAAGTGAATCTTGAAAGAAGCAAGATATGTGAAAATGACAAAACAGATAAAATATTTTTAAAAACAATTTCATATAGATTGATGCATTTCTAAAATTTCATTTATAAAAGTTCAGTTTACATATTTAGTCTTCTAGGAGTGTATTTATTATAAAGTAAGGTGCATCTGTATTTTTTTTTGTTTTGGAGTTTGTTTTTTTTTTGAGACAGCGTCTCACTGTGTCACTCAGACTGGAGTGCAGTGGTGTGATCACAACTCACTGCAGCCTCAATCTCCCCTGACTCAGGTAATCCTTCCACTTCAGCCTCTGGAGTAGCTGGGACTACAGGCACATGTCACTATGCTAGGCTAATTTTTGTATTTTTTGTAGAGACGGGGTTTGGCCATGTTACCTAGGCTGGTCTCCAACCGCTGAGCTCAAACAGTCCTCCTACCTCAGCCTCCCAAAGTGTTGGGATTACAGGCGTGAGCCACCACACTCAGCCAAGAGGTCTATATTATAATAGCTCATAAATATGGTATATATATATCATAACTTAGTTTGGACTTTGAATTTATCTGAATATTTTGCTAGTCTGAACTGCTAATTTGTAAGAATGGATAATATTAATGGCAAATAAAATATACATAATAGATGATTTAATTGACTAAGAGATTTGTTCTTATCTCTTATGAGTTAGTCATTGAAATATTTTTACCGAGTAGTAGGTATGATGGTACCATAAAGGTGGACCAGGTACTTCTTTTGATTTTTTTGTATCAGAAATATGCATCACGTTATATACAGCAAATGTACATTGACCGTGAGCTGGAGACATTTTACTTGTTCCTACATTGAAATATACTTTTATCCCTATGAAAACTCTTTAGACATATCTGTGTACTTTTACTGCAGATATCTTTTAACTAGCTAGCGTAAGGTACTTTTTCCTGTGTGTCTTTAGGACCAAGTTTTTATATATGATAGCATAAATAATAGCCAAGACTGCCAGAACTATCTCTTGGGGACTAAGAGAAAAATAAGTAGTAGAAAAGTTGAAGGTACAATTTATGTGCAGCTTTACTATGATGCTATAAAGGCCTGTAATTGAAGAATTTGCTAGTTTATTCTGCACCTTTCTGTGATACATTATAAGAGGGTTGGAGCTTTACATTAGCTATTAGATTAAAAGCTGACTGGTAGAAGCATGATTCAGGTTGGCAGAGCTATTCCAAAAAAATGTTTATAACCCTAAACATTTCTGTGCTGAGAGCAGATTTCATTTTTGTTTTCTAATGATGGCCATAACTGGCAAAAGTGGCTTCTAAGGGATATCTATTGCATGATTTATACCTAACTTAAAGTTTATAAAACTATTGAGTCACACAGACCAATGGGAGAAAACAAAGTTTATAAAAATGTTATAAGAGATAACACAATGGTATTAAACTGTGAGTCTATTAATATATTTTTATCAACAGTGAAGCATCAGCTTGATACTACAACCTGTTTCGTTATTTTGATTAATTTTTCTGATGACTTTTAAGTCAAAATGGTATAGAATGTTATGGCTAACAAAATTCACTCCAGACAATGTCTGAGTAATAGTTGTCTAGTTGGCATAGGGATTTGAGATTTACATAAAAAAACTTTTCCTGGGAAAGCTTACATTTTACTTGAGATGTCTTGGATGATCTGAGAGTATTGAGGTTTATCTAGTTTAACCAGAAGATTGTGCTAAAACTATAAATGGCTGAGATAAAAGCTGGCAAAAATTTTCATAACAAAATGTTTTGTGCTATGCAAAAGTGAGTTTAATTTTACAAAACCCAATCCCAAATAAAATGAAGACATTATAGAGAAGTCTGTGATACTGTTTTTCAACAAATATTGTCATTTACTTAAAATTTGTTACCTCTTAAATAATTACACTTTAATTTTTTCATTGTATGTGATATTGTATCTAACCTTTTGTGCCACCTGGGGAAAATTGTCTATTATTCCTAACCATAGACAGCAATTTCATACTGTAGATAATTTGAAGTTGACTGTACTTCTTGAGTGTATTTGTTAGGAAAATTTTTGTGGAAACTCCTTGATTACATATAAAATAGAGCAGTTTAGTACATATCATTTGGAGGTTATTTACTAGAACTTTGTTGAGAATGATTTTCATTTAATGACTATAAAAAAACTTAACCTGTACTCAAAACTAAGTTCATGCCTTAAAAGTATACAGTGTTAGCATATTATTTAAAACATTTTTGCAAATAAATGTTTCATACTATATGTAAACGTAAGTTTTTAACCTAAAAATTTTAGACTGATCAGAAGAAGGAAGCTGTTGCTCCTGTGCAAGAAGAATCAGATCTTGAAAAAAAAAGAAGAGAAGCTGAAGCATTGCTTCAAAGCATGGGGCTAACTCCAGAATCCCCCATTGGTAAGGTTAAGAATATATCCATTTATAAGAGATAGGCATAGATTCTGTTCAGCTCAGACATAACTGAGTGGGTTGACTTGATGTATTTTACATATTTTCCTTGTGTCTCTAAAATTATTAATCTTATAATTTATCTGGAATTGTCTTTTTTCCAGATATGCTAGTACATGGTTATTTTATTTGTTCAAAAGAGCTGCAAGAGTAATTATTAACATATGCTGAACTACCAGTTGACTTCTCTTATTAAATCAGTAATTTATTTCAACAAACATTTGTTAAGCAAGTTTTGTGTGCTATACTGTGTTAAGCTCAAAGATAACTGGGATTCCTGATCTGAACTCTGTATTCCTTTCTGGAGATTAGAGAGAGATACAATCAAAATTATATTGTTAGTATGCAAAATATATTAATATTCAAAGGTACAGGATTGGAAGGATAAGCTTATAGCCTTCTGCTGTCATTGCTAATAAGGGAGATAATTTTGGTAGCTTATTTTGGCAGTGATTTGACTTAATCTTACTATTTTTCTGGGTTATTAATTTTGATAACAGTACTAGACGAAAAAAGCTGAAATAGTAGAGTTACACAGGCAATCTAGTTACATATCAGGAACAAATGCTTACTTAAAATAGTTCTCTGCTGGGTGCTGTTACATAGTAGTTTAGTTTAACATGGCCTTTATCCTTTAGAGACCTAACATTTTAGGGCTAGTTTGTGGGCTTATTTTATCTAGTCCAGGGGACAGATACTGGAGATTGTAAATGCTCTATGCTTGTTGTGAAACTGCAACATAACTGTCCTTAGAGCTGATATTTCTAAAAGGTTTCAAGGTGAAAAGGCTGGCTACTCTTATGGTCAGCTTAATTATTTCTTTCAGCTCCTTTTCTTTTCTTGTAGAATTTGAAGACTGAAGTATATTAATTTTATGTGTTTATTCAATAAGCTTATGTTGAATATGCAATTTTAAAAGTAAATGAATCAGAACACTTTTTCTTGTAACTAAACCAAGTTGCTTGTTAGCCTTTGTTTGAGTTACCTTTTTTTTCTGTGCATTGGCTTTTGTTTTTCTCCTATAGGGTTTTTTTTCTTTTATGTTCTTCTTAAGACTTTAGTTTCACTGAACTCACTTGTTCATATTTCTTTTTTTCTTTCTTTTTGTTTTTTTTGAGACTGAGTCTCACTTTCTCTCCCAGGCTGGAATGCAGTGGCACAATCTCAGCTCACTGCAACCGCCACCTCCTGGGTTCAAGCAATTCTTCTGCCTCAGCCTCCTGAGTAGCTGGGACTACAGGCTTGCGCCACCATGCCTGGCTAATTTTTGTACTTTTAGTAGAGACAGGGTTTCACCATATTGGCCAGGCTGTCTCAAACTCCTGGCCTCATGATCTGCCCACCCCCAAAGTGTTCATATTTCCTAATTTATGGCTGGGTTAGTTCTTTGTGTTGCTATGAAGGAATACTGAGATTGGTTAACTTATAAAGAAAAGAGGTGGCCGGGTAGGGTGGCTCACGCCTGTAATCCCAGCACTTTGGGAGGCTGACGTGGGCAGATCACCTGAGGTCGGGAGTTCGAGACTAGCCTGAGCAACAGGGAGAAACCCCATCTCTACTAAAAATACAAAATTAGCCGGGCTTGGTGGCGCATGCCTATAATCCCAGCTACTTGGGAGGCTGAGGCAGGAGAATTGCTTGAACCCGGGAGGCAGAGGTTGTGGTGAGCGGAGATCTGGCCATTGCGTTCCAGCCTGGGCAACAGGAGTGAAACACCGTCTCAAAACAAAAGAAAAGAGGGTTAATTGGCTCATGGTTCTGCAAGCTTTACAGGAAGCATGGTGCTGACTTCTTCTGACGAGGCCTCTAGAAGCTTCCAATCATGGCAGAACGCAAAGGGGTGTCAGCATGTCTTATGCAGTGAGCAAGAGGAAGAGGTGGGGGAAGATGCCACACAGTTTTAAACGAAACCATGAGGGGTCCGCCCCCATGACCCAAGCAACTCCCAGTAGACCCCACTTCCAACACTGGGGATTATATCTCAACAAGAGATTTGGAGGGGATGTCCAAACTGTATCAATGGCCCATCTCCATCATTAATTCTTGAAAGACCATTCTTTAGGGTTTGTGTATGTGTCCCTCATTTCTCATATCTAATTCCATTCTCATTCCCACTAATGCATTAAGTGCCCGCTTTTGCAGTTTTTTTTGTTTGTTTTTCATTTTTTGTTTTGATTTTTGAGATGGAGTCTTGCCCTGTCGCCCAGACTGGAGTCCAATGGTGTGATCTCAGTTCACTGCAACCTCCACCTCCCGGGTTCAAGCGATTCTCCTGCCTCAGCCTCCCGAGTAGCTGGGATTACAGGCACATGCCACCACACCTGGCTAATTTTTTATGTCTTTAGTATAGATGGGCTTTCACCATGTTGGCCAGGCTGGTCTCGAACTCCTGACCTCGTGATCTGCCCTCTTCGGCCTCCCCACGTGCTTGGATTACAGGCGTTAGTCACCATGCCTGGCCCACTTTTGAATTTTTAACATACATCCTTCAGATTATCCTCTGTTTTTCAAGGTTTCACATATCTGTGTATACACACTTTATATACGTAAATGGCATAGTGCTGTATGTCTTTTGTTTATTCCATGTTGCTATATACAAATTTAGTATTGATTTCTAATATACTGTATCCTATTATGTACCACATTTTACTTATCCATTCCCCCAGTGCTATGCACTCAGTTTCCTTTTGTCTCTTTGCTTTACCATCATAAACAACACTGCAGAAAGTATGTGTTTTTTCCCTTGAGAACTGTGGAATACTTTCTCTGGGGTGTATGCCCAAGAATTGACTTGCTGTGTTATTGTATATGAGACTTAGCTTAATTAGGTTCTGCATATCACTCTCCAGGATGGCTACAAAGTTTAGCCTCCCATTACCAGTGCCTGAAAAAGTAACTGCTTTACCATATTCACGTCATGACTGGATGTTATCCAGCTTTCTAATTTTTGCTAACTTGAATATAAAGTGGTACATCGAAATGTTTTAATATACATTTATCTGATTACAGTGAGATTGACCACCTCTTTATATATCTTTTAACCATTCAAGTTTTCCCTTCTGCGAATTGCATATTCATATCCTTCTCCCCATTTACTACAATTGAGGTTCTTTATCTTCTGATTTGTAGGCATTCTTTGTGTATTTTGTATATTTTAGGGAGGACTTCTGTCTGTTTTAGTCTTTTAAAAAACCCTTCTCCTAATCTGTTACTTGTTAACTGTTTATAGTATTCTTCATTGAACAGAATCCTTTATTTTGTTATGGTCAAATCCTTCATTTTGATATGGTCAAATCTAGCAATTACAGGCTAAGTATTCCTAATCCAAAAATTCAGCATTCAGAATGCCCCAAAATCTGAAACATTTTAAGCACCAACATGACACTCAAAAGAAATACTGATTAGAGAATTTCAGATTTCAGATTTTTAAGTTAGGATACTGAACTGCTAGGTATAATGCAAATATTGCAAAATCCAAAATAATCTATCACCTTTGGTCCCAAGCGTTTTGGATAGGGGATACTCAACCTGTATGACCCTTTTTTGTGTGCTTTTGGTCTTTTTAAAAAGAAATCCTTTCCTATGTTGTGGATGCAAATATATTTTTCTGTGTTTTTCATATTAATTTTATAGTTGTACCCTTCACATGTAGATATTTGGGTTATATTTTTAAAAATATGAGGTAGGGATCCAACCTAATTTTTCTCTGTATAGTTAGCTAATTTTCTCAATGCCATTTATTAGTCTGTCTTTCCCGCCCCACTGAAGTCTGATGCCAACTTTGTCATACAGTAAATTCCCATATATTTCTGGGCTCTATTTTCACTAGGGATCTATTTGTTTGATTCTACACAACCCAGTTTTAATTACTGTACCTTTGTGTTATATTCTAATATCTGGTATAGAAAATCACCCCCTGTGTTCCTTTTACAAAATAGTCCTAGGTTCACAAACATTTTTCTTCCCCTCAAGAAATTTGGTTTGTTTCCCTCCAAAGTGTTGCTATACCATACATACATTGTGTTGCTATATGTTTTTATTTTTTGAATTTTTATTACTATTTTTTGAGACAAGGTCTTGCTCTGTCACCTAGGCTGGAATGCAATGGTGCAACCATGTCTTGCTATAGCCTCAACCTCCCAGGCTCAAGTGATCCTCTCACCTCAGCCTCCTAAGTAGCTGGGACCATAGGTGCACACCACCATGCCCAACTAATTTTTTTTTTTTTTTTTTGTAGAGATGGGGTCTCACTGTGCTGCCAGGGCTGGCCTTGAACTCCTGGGCTCAAGCGATCCTTCTGCCTTGGCCTCCCAAGGTGCTGGGATTATAGGCATGAGCCACTATACCCTTCCTAATTTTAAAAAATCTAGAATATTCTCCACACACATACTACTTTTTGCCTCATGATATCTACTTGTTGAAGAGGGTGGGCCAATTGGTTTGTAGACTGTCTCCCCTCCTGGGTTTGTCTGATGGCATTCTCACATTTAGCTTTTATCCCTTATATTTCCTTTGAACTGGAAGTTAGATTAAAAAGCTTGATTTTGATCTAATTCGAACTGTGCGTGGTGGTTCACACCTGTCATTCCATTGCTTTGGGAGGCTGAGGTGGGTGGATCGCTTAAGCCCAGGAGTTCAAGACCAGCATGGGCAATATGGCCAGACCCTGTCTCTACAAAAAAAAAAAAAAAAATTAGCCAGGCATGATAGCAGGCACCTATAGTCCCAGCTACTGTGGAGGTTGAGGTGGGAGGATCAATTGAGTTTGCAGGGTTGAGGTGCTGGCCGTGATCGCACTACTCAACTCCAGCCTGGGAGACACAGCAAGACCCTATCTCAAAAAAAAGAAAAGAAAATAAGCTTGATTCACTTTAGGCTGAACTTTTTTGGCAAGAAAATCTCATAAGTGATGTTGTGTCCTTCATATTGTATCTCATCAGTAGCACATCTCTCTGGCTATTGAGCGATGCTGAGCTTCATTATTGGGTTACAATTGTGATAAGCTGATCTCTCCATCATAATTACCCCCTTGTGACTAATAGGTAATATCTGAGGGTGATACTTGGGCACTATGTGACTATTCATTTCTTTATCAGCCTTTTATCTGATGGTGTTAATACTTACTGACGATCCTCATCTAAGTTATTTAATTAGGAGTTGCAACATTGTTTTTGTAATTCTGCCATTTGTTCTACCTTTATTGGCTAAAGTTCTTCTGTAAAGGGGAGCGTTTCCTCAATAACTAGGGCTTTTTGGTTACCCTAAATGGTAGAAAAGCAGGAGACATGTTTACTTTTTTGCTTTAGTTACTAATGGTCACCTCCAGGCGTGGCAGATGAGTTTCGCATGTATTTTATCTTTTTTATTTATTTTTTTGAGACAGAGTTTCACTTTGTCACCCATGCTGGAGTGCAGTGGTGTGGTTTTGGCTCCCTGCAACCTCCGCCCCTCCCAGGCTCAAGTAATTCTCCCACCTTAACCACCCGAGTAGCTGGGACTACAGGAATGTGCTGCCACCACATCCAGCTAATTTTTGTATTTTTAGTAGAAACAGGGTCTCACAGGCTAGGCGCGGTGGCTCACGCCTGTAATCCCAGCACTTTGGGAGGCCGAGGCAGGCGGATCACGAGGTCAAGAGATCGAGACCATCCTGGCTAATGGTGAAACCCCGTCTCTACTAAAACTATAAAAAATTAGCCGGGCGTGGTGGCGGGCACCTGTAGTCCCAGCTACTCGGGAGGCTGAGGCAGAAGAATGGTGTGAACCCGGGAGGCGGAGCTTGCAGTGAGCAGAGATGGCACCACTGCACTCCAGCCTGGGCCACAGAGCGAGACTCCGTCTCAAGAGAAAAAGAAAAAAGATTAGCTAATACTTTATTGAGGGTTTTTTGTATATGTACTAATGAATGAAGTTTGCCTTTGATTTTCTTGTACTGTCCATGTTCATGTTTCATCATGGTTATGGTTTTAAAATAAATTGGTCAGTTTTTGTTTTTGCTATTTTGTAGAATAATTTATAAAAGATGCCTGTTTCTTAAAAACTCGATAGATTTCCATTGTAGAACTGCCTTGGATTATGACTTTTTTCTACAGAGAGTAGAGAGCAGGGGTTATTCATTTGGAGTGTGTGTGTGTGTGTGTGTGTGTGTGTGTGTGTGTGTGGCGGTGGGTGGGGGTGCAGTTTAGAGACAGGGTCTCAGTCTGTGGCCCGGACTGGAGTGCAGTGGTGTGATCTCAACTCACTGTGGCTTCAAACTCGTGGGCTCAAGTCCTTCTCCTGCCTAACCTCCTAAGTAGCTGGGACTACAGGCAGGTATCACCATGCCTGGCTAGTTTAAAAAATATTTTTTGTAGAGATGGGGTCTTGCTATTTTACCCAGGCTGGTTTCAAACTCCTGGCCTCAAGTGATCCTCCTGCCTTGACCTCCCTAACTGCTCAAGTTGTTTAAATAGTTATAGTCTCTTCAGATTTTCTATTTCTTCTTATATCTGTTTTTTCTCCCCAAAATAACAATAAACATTTATTATCTCTCATAGTTTCTGCTGATCAAGAATTTGGTAGCAGCTTAGCTAGGTGGTTCTGGCTCAGGTTTTCTCATTGGGTCAAAGTCAATATTTCAATTAGAGCTTTAGTGATCTCAAGTCTAGACGGAGGCTTGAGAACTTGCTTTCATGGTGGTTCATTCACATGGCTGGCAAGTTGGTGTTGGTTGCTAGCGGGACAGCTGAGTTGCCATCCTTGTGGGCCACTCCACAGATCTACTGGAGTATCCTTGTAGTTTGTTGGCTGGGTTCTCCCAGAGTGAACAGTCCAAGAGAAAAAGAGAGTTAGAAGAAAACTGTCCTTTTTATGACTCAGATTTGGAAGTCACAAAGCATCACCTTTGCCACATTCTGTCCATTAGAAGAGAAACACTAAGTCCAGCCCACATTCACAGAGAATTTACCCATAAATCAAAGTCACAAATTTTTGAGGGATTTTCTGAGAGATTTCAACATTTTAAAAAATTGTAGCCTTATAGGTGATGAAAGGCATTTTCATAGAGTTTTAAGCAGGGTAGTGTCTTAGATGGGTCATTAAACCAAACTACTGTAGTGACTAAAGACTGACTTGTTTAATCGTAGCTATAACCAGCTTTCAATTATCCTACTTTGTTTGTTTGTTTTTTTGAGACGGAGTCTTACTGTGTCACCCAGGCTGGAGTGCAGTGGCGCGATCTCGGCTCACTGCAATCTCTGCCTCCTGGGTTCACGCCATTCTCCTGCCTCAGCCTCCCAAGTAGCTGGGACTACAGGCGCCCGCCACCACGCCCGGCTAGTTTTTTGTATTTTTAGTAGAGATGGGGTTTCACTGTGTTAGCCAGGATGGTCTCGATCTCCTGACCTCGTGATCCGTGTACCTCGGCCTCCCAAAGTGCTGGGATTATAGGCGTGAGCCACCGTGCCTAGCCAATTATCCTAGTTTTATAGCTTCTCTTAGGTGACTCTGATTTTTGAGAGTTGACTCTGAGAAAAGTTGGTTAAGATAAAAAATATGTCTTGATAAACCATTTGTAGCCAATAACAGACTGATTTTATCTTAATCAATTAGAACTCAAAAAAAAGCTTTTTGCTGGGGGTAAATATTGTAGTATTAGTATTTTATTTTTATATTCATCTTGAATGGGCGTGTTTAGACTATAAACTTTAGAAGAGATCATTCCCTTGCTATTTTTCTTTTTTTTGGAGACCGAGTCTTGCTCTGTCTCCCAGGCTGGAGTACAATGGTACGATCTCCGCCTCCCAGGTTCAAGCGATTCCCCTGCCTCAGCCACCTGAGTAGCTGGGATTACAGGCATCTTCCACCAAGCCCAGCTAATTTTTGTATTTTGGGTAGAGACAGGATTTCACCATGTTGGCCAAGCTAGTCTCGAACTCCTGACCTCAAAGGATCTGCCCACCTGGTCCTCCCAAAGTGCTGGGATTACAGGCGTGAACCACTTCACCCAGCCCCTTGTTTCTTTATGCCAACTTTTTTTTGTTGTTTATGAGTGTAGATATGAGAGAGAAAGGGAGAAGGAAGAAAGATATCACTAAACCTCATACTGTTAGTTTAATGTTATTATTAAATTAAGCCATGGAGAGATAATTTAGTAAGTAGCTGCTTTTTAAAATAAAAATGTCCTTAGTGAACATGATTGGCTATAGAAAGGTTTTGAAGAACATTTTATATGTGATTTAAACTTAGTTGAATATTTGGATTAGTTGCAAGACAGTGGGGAAGGTAGCATATTTTATTTCCAGTCATTTTATAAATAGATTATTAATAAAATTTATTTTTTTGCAGAATATATTTTCTGGCATAATTTTCAACCAAGGTTTTTCTCAGTGGAGTGGAATAGTATCTTCCTCTTGATTAAATATTAGCTTATCTATTGTGAACTATTTAACTTCAGAGTTTTTAGGTGTCAGTAATTAAGAGTGGAGACTCAATTCTGGTGAGGATACAACATTGCAGGGAGCAGTAAATAAATATGCTTTGAAAAACAATTCAGATGTCATTGCTTTAATTTATTTAGCTTATGATATCGATTTGAACTTTTCAATAATGTGAAGGCATGTGAGATTGTGTTTATCAAAGCAGCTTGAGCTGATTAACAATCGAATTACAAGTTTCCTCAAATAGCTATAAACAGTGTTGACTATTCCTTCCCAGAAAAGGTTAACACTGTGTTTAGAAGTAAGAGTTTAAGTTTCCAAGTTAGATCTACAGACATCTTTTCCTTTCTTTGAGGTTCTTATTTCTAAACGATTTTTCCCTTTCTTGTTGGCAGATTTACCATTATAATGGAATCTGTGACGGGTTAAAGGCTTTCTGAAGATCTCATTACCTTTAGAAAATTAGGCTAAGTGCATGTCATAATCCTTAAAACATATGCCTACAAGTCCAGTACTTATTTATAATTTGGCCTGAAAAATACAGGATATGGATGAAGGCAATGGCTTTCAAACCTTTTTTGACAGTAAACCACAGTAAAAAATCTATTTTGTATCATAACTCAGGATGGATACTTGTTGTTATTTTCAATATAGAATGTACTCCTTGAGTATTTATTAAATATTTTTAAATTATAGTAGTATAAAAACACTGGGTTTATTTTTTAAAAATCAATCTATTGTTTTCCTAAAGTGGATTTTTTTTTCCTACTAAAAAGAATTTGTTTAAAGAAAAAAGAGATACAGCTAATCAAACCTCTCATAACTTTTCTTTGCTGGTAGTTTTTTGTTTTTGTTTTTGTTTTTGTTTTTTTTAACAGAATCGCACTCTGTTGTTCAGGCTGGAGTACAGTGGCACAAACTACAGCTTCTGCCTCCAGGCTCAAGCAATCCTTTCACCTCAGCCTCACGAGTAGCTTGAACTACAGGCTCACTCAATCATAGCCACCTAATTTTTTTTATTTTTGTAGAGATGGGGACTCACCATGTTGTGCAGGCTGGTATCAAACTCCTGGCTTTAAGCGATCCTCCTGCCTTGACCTTCCAAGATGCTGGGATTACAGGCATCAGTCACCATCCCTTCCTACTGGTAGATTCTTAATTACTTGATAACTTGACTACTTTTGTTAGAGATTCTTGAGAGCAAGCAGAATATATTACTTATATTTTTACCCCTGGTACCAGCACAGGCTAGACACCTAAATTTTTGTTCCATTATTTCTAGGTCATATATGTCTTACCACCTGGTAAGGGCGAATTAAAGCCATTCTGCTTTAGGTCAACAACTACATTGTATTTTAATTTAATTTAATTATTTTTTGAGACAGGGCCTCACTCTGTTACCCGGGCTGGAATACAGTGGTGCAGTTATGGCTCACTGCAGCCTTGACCTCCTGGGCTCAAGCAGTCCTCTCGCCTCAGCCTACTGAGTAGCTGGGACTACAGCCATGCACCACCATGCCCAGCTAATTTTTTGAGAGACAGAGTCTTGTTATGCTGGCCAGGCTTGTTTCGAATTTCTAGGATCAAGGAATCCTTTTGCCTCAGTCCCCCAAAGTGCTGAGATTATAGGCATGACACACCACACCTGGGCTAAAATTTTATTTTCACTTCTTTCTTTTTTTTTTTTTTAATGTAATGCTCTGAATCACATTGAAAAGGAGAATAAAGGAAATGAAACACTTAAGAGAGATTAGTAGAGGATATTTAAACCTCATTATGAAGGGAAGGAGCAAGGGGAAGGGATAAATTAATATTTCAGAGAGTTAAGGTTTAAAGTAACATCTTTCAGAAGGTCAAAAAAAAAAAAGTAAGGTATGAAAAATAGTTATTTAAATTTTAATAATCCACACTAAGAACACTTGTGTCCAGAAGGGGGCATTATTGTAACGTGGGCTATGTTTGAGTACTGAGAATCATTGATGAGCTTAGAAGAGACTTCACAACTCTGGGTTACATGCATCCCAAAATCTCACTCCTTGCATTTCACTGTCTTCTACCAACACTTCCAATCCCTACATTCACCTTACTTGGCTGTCTAGCTTTTCCAGGTCTTTCTTCCTGATAAAAACCCCTTCTTGCCAGAGGCTTTCTTCTACTTGAAAAATAATTCAGCTATGTGCTATCCTTTGCCCTTGAGACTTCTGTGTAGTTCTGAGTGGTTTGACCCAGACTTAATGCTAATTCTAAATCTAGGTGCATTCCCAGGTCCTTTGTGGTCTAAAAATATTCTAGTTGTTTCTTCACAGGCCAAAAGCCAGCAGTGTTAATTTTATATCCTTGGAAGGCCAAGGTCTAAGCTGGCAGGAAAGGCTTTCTTGATTGGCTTTTTGTCCTGGAGAGTTAAAGAGGTACAGAGGTACAGTCTTTTTCACATTACTTACATGATCAATGACTGCCATGGTTTAGCTTTTTTTTTTTTCTTCTGCAGTGGTTGTCAAAGAAAACAGGTATCTGTGCTTGAAACTTCTAAGAAGATGAAATTCATTAACATACTCACCTGTGTTTATATTAATTCCTTTATTTTATACCGTTTAAAGCCTGTTTTAGACTGTTTTATATACAGAACTGTGGAGTAAAGGTAATCTGATTGAATCACTGTTCTTACTAAGCAGATCATATCTCATATACTTGGCAAAAATTATTAATGGTTTATGTTATTTTCAAGGCTGATTAGACTTAAAAACCGTCCTTAAAAATGAGTTTCAGAAGCGAGTCTTTTCGTACGTTTGAGAACCTATGAGTTGATTAGTGTTTCTGTTTTGTTTTTGCCTCCCGAATGCATGCATTCATTTGTTCTCAGGGGTTTATTGAAGTCTGGGAATATAGTGGTATTTGCCTTATTGTGTAATTATAGTATTCTTTGATTTTTCTAGACTAGTTGGGTTAAAATGTAGCAGTCACCAAATAACACTATCATTCCCCTTTTTAAAAATTAATTTTCCTCGTTTTGTAATGATAGTAATTTCTTTCTAGGATTGTCCCTTCTGTGGTATACATTATTTATTATTGCAAGATGTAGCTGTGGCTCAGATAATAGCTAAGAGTCCTTTATAGAGTCTTTTCCATCATTTGGCTTGAAACTGTCTTTTGGTAAAAGAAGATAGTTCTGGGATGGAGATATTTATATAATTACAAATTTGAAGTCACTGATTTATTTTGCCTTTGTTTGGCTAAGAAACTGTGATAATATGGTAGCATCACCCTTTGGATTTATTTTTTATTTCTGAAACTTTTATTTCAGAACTGGCTATGTTAATGTATCTATTTATGTCTGTATAATTAGTATTTAGCCTGTTTCTGTAAAGAATTTTGATTAACGTTTTTTAAAAATGTAGTCTTTAACCAAGTGAAATACTGTTGAACTTGTTCAGTGGAGTCATTGGTACTTGAAATCATCAGAAAGGGGGAAAAGCATGTTAAACTGAAAAAGAATTCTCTAGTTCATCACAAATAGATTGATGGGAATTTTACTAATTTTCCTTCAACCCCTCTGATATGTACACTTGGAAAAATTGTTTTTCTGAGTATGAAATTAAGTATGTAATTTAAAGCGTACAAAATTTTTTCTTTAAAAATCTTGAAAACATTGTGGTGCCTCACTATAATTTAATAAACATTTATTTGTGTTTACAGCACAGTAGGCAAACAACTGTTAAGTATTACTCTATTCCTATATCAGTTGGGACTTAGACTAGGGGAAGCCTCACAGTGAAAGATGGACAAAAAGATGAGGAAATGTAACCTAAGATAAATTAAGGGACATTAATATTCTACTTTAGATAAAAATCATTTTTAGCTACTTTGAATTATACATACAGCACCTAGCAGAGTGTCATCTACATGTAAACTATAGGAAGCTATCTGGTCTTATAGTTTTTTTCTGACAGATTTAATCACAATATTAGAAACATTATGTTTTTATAGTCCTTTGAAATTTAAGCAGTTAGTCACTGTATCTTAGGAAAGAAATATTCTAGTTGTGATTTTTTTCTTCTAATCTTATTGGTGTCAATTAGAATTTGCCATTGAAAAAATAAGGATGATCAGTTTTATACCTATGTTTAAGATGCAAGTCATCATAATATATTATACATTCCGTTACATTACCAAACCCACTGTTTTTACTGCAGCGTGTATAAACATTTAGACCTAATTTTAAGGTTCAATGGATATGACTATCCTAAAAAACACAGACTTTTAATTAAATACTTATTTCTTTAGTTCCTCTATAACTAGGAACTTGCCTTCTTTTCAGTAGACTATTAAAAGAAGGGCTTTCAGCTCAACATAAACTGTATTAGTCACTTAATATCATACACTGAAAAATTATTTTGAAAAGATACTTGGGATTGGGGACATTTATGGTAATATTTAACCAGAAGATGGCAGTGATGATCCTCCTATACTCCCTGCAACGGTAATCAAAAAGTTTTACAAATGTCATAGCATGAAATGTGCACGTTCAGCTGTTGTTATATAATGTTAAAAGTTGAGGATCTAGGGGAAAGCACTTGCTGTTTATTTTATATACTATGAAAAATGTGTATTTTTCTATAAGAAGGGATTAAGAATATTTTGGGTGTCTGTATCTTTGTCTGTACACTTCAGTTTTTTCTGAATACTGGGGTAAGGAAGTTCCCATAAGTCTTGCCTTGTTTATTTGCATGTGTCACTTTATGTTATGCATAATGTCGAGAAGGCATGCTGTTTTATGGCCTGTTTGCATTTTTCACCCAAATTGCTGGAAACTAATGAACGTTTTAAAGGAGCCATTCCTTTAGCTGCAGGCGTTTCTCTAAACTGACATCTTTTTGGGGGGTTTGGGGGGACTGAAATAATTTTAAACATTACTTTTTGAAGGAAAAAATTATTAGACAAAAGTTAATATTTTAAAATCTTGAGAAACCAGAGATTAAATAACTTAAGAAACATATTTCAGAGTTGAATTTTGGCAGCAATTGTAAATAATATTTATAATCTGGTGATATTAAAAGTGAAAAGTTATAAAGGGGAAAAGGAATGCTCTCCTTTGAAAATTAGTGGCCACATTTGGTGGTGAATGAGATGAAGATGCATCCTTCCATTATAATCTTGCCTTTTAAAAAAAATTATAAAGCTCAAATGCATTTTGCCAGAAAAATTGCATGAATCTTCAGCATGCGTTGTTAACTTTTTGTCTTTTCCCCTTTCTTTCTGCTGTTCATTTTCATTCATATATTTTTGATTTTTGGTTTGCCATTTTTTTTTCTTTTTTGTTAATTGATTCATGTTAAATTATTTTTGAAACGTCATAAGCTGAGCAACCTCTCCGTGTAGTAACAGCGGATACCTGTCTATTTCACTATTTAGTCCCTCCTCCTATGTCTCCATCCTCCAAATCTGTGAGCACTCCAAGTGAAGCTGGAAGCCAAGACTCTGGAGATGGCGCCGTGGGATCTAGGTACAGTAATTTTCCTTTTAATATTTTAATGATAGAATGCATTCAGTGCCCAAATACTGTTGATACTTTAAAGGGCCTCTAAATAGTTGTGTCAAGTTAGTCCTAACATTTTAAAATCTAAAATGGTGTAGAAATTCTCTGTTGGACATTGGGAGAAAAAAACTTTTTTTTGTTAATAATATTTTGACCGTCACATTTAATTAGTACTAGTCAACCGGTTTTATGCTAATTATTTTATATTAAAAATAGTGATATTAATGGATTTAGATTTTTCTGTTTAAACAAACTTTTTGTTGGTTATCATGTGAATGTTTTGGGTGTAAACAGTGTAAAACCTCTCTCTTGTGCTTGATTCCCCATTCAGTAATTGAAAATGTAAACAATTCTGTTAAACAGCTCAATTCTGTTCTATTAAGTCATTAGTTCTACTAATTAAGAGAGTGAATAATAATGCATAAAATGTCAAGAGTAAGGAGTAACTGCTAAGGACAACATTAAGAATGTTTACTGTCAAGTATTCCTGAACTTGCATCTTCCTTGTAAAATTACATTTCGTGTTTGTTTTAGGATCCCGCATACATGTTGGGTCTTGCTTTTCAAAAGTTCAGTAAGATTTCAGCTTTCTTTCAAAGATCATATTGGGAAAAGTATCACTACTTATTCCTCTTTGTCACACGCATACACACACAAAATAGTATTTAATAGTATCATACTTTTTGACTTCTGAAATGAAATTAAACATAGGTAGTCAAAATCCACAGCTGATTAAGAATGCTTATTTTGGGCCAGGAAGTTGCATGTCCTCACCAAGAAAATCTCTAACACACCTTTTAATAAGACATAAACTGTTAGAAGTTTTATCCTTTTTTTGTCTAGTCCCTCTAGTTGAAGTTGCAAACCAGTAATAAATATCTAAAAGACAGGGCAAGAAAAAAGAAGCAAGTGACTAGATGATCTGTAAACTCAATACTTCAATCAGCTCTTGAATAATCAGGTTATCATTAATGATTAAAAGGCACATAAAGCTTGCCAGCTTGAATTTGAGAAGTGCTTTCCAAATAGAACCAAAATTGCATATCTAAGCTATGCTCTCTTTGGAGGTAAATGACATAACTCTTTCATTTAAGAAAGATCAAAATTTTCTTTTTAGAAATAATGTTATTAGCTTATAGTATGTGTTACAGAATAAGGACAATTTGTCTAATGTACATTCACTTATAAGGTTAATTTTTTTTTCGTATTTTGTACTTCTGTGTTTTTATACAAATATGTCATTATTCCTTTATTTATTTATTTATTTTTTGCAGACAGGGTCTCTATCACCCAGGCTGGAGTGCAGTGGCGCAGTCTTGGCGCACTGCAACCTCTGCCTCCTGGGCTCAAACGATCCTCCCACATCAGCCTCCCGAGTAGCTGGGACTATAGGCACACGCCACCATGCCTGGCTAATTTTTGTGTTTTTTGCAGAGACAGGATTTTGCCATGTTGCCCAGGCTGGACTCGAATTCCCAGACTCAAGTGATCCACCCACCTTGGCCTCCCAAAGTGCTGGGGTTATCGGCATGAGCCACTGCACCCAGCCACTGTTCCTTTAGATAATTAATAATCAACTGGCATTTTTAAGTGAAGGGGTTTTTTTTTCCCCTTCTACAACATTACCATAGTAAAAATATTTCCCAATATAAAAAATTACTATATTTATTAAATGTCTTTATTTGATATTATACATTATTTTATGTAGATACTATACTGTGTACATTATAACTCATTGTTCCTGATTTTGAATAGTAGATTATTTTAATTCGGTGTTGGCAAGGTTGCTTTCAAAAGTACTTTGACACCTACTTAAGTTTTTTAAATTAATGTGAATTAAAACATGTCCCCATGAGTTTTATGGACAAGCCAGAGATTATTAGAGACCTTTTAGAATATTGTAAATTAATAGAGGGAGTAATGCTGGTAAGAAAAATATTTATTTGTCTATAGAACAAATATTAAGTTACCAACTTTATTAAATACTATGGCTTACCACAGAAGATAAAACATTGATGGTCCTTGCTTTCATAGAATTTACATTGTAGTGATTACATCATGAATTTAAAGATACTGTTGGCTGTATTGAAAAGCCATAAGGGTAGTGTGCTAACCTATGTTTAGTGTGAAGCGTAGTTTTTTTTTTAATGATAAATTGTAAAACACGAAAACAAATAGTTAATATTTTTTAAAGTATTTGTTCTTGTTAGATAATGAATACAAAATTCGTTTCTTGTGAGTTTAACAGAGAGAAAAATCCTCTTTTTGAGTGAGGTGACCTTACATTTTTTTTTTTTTCTTTGAGATGACATTTCCTTCTTGTTACCCAGGCTGGAGTGCAGTGGCACGATCTTGGCTCACTGCAACCTCCACCTCCCGAGTTCAAGCGATTCTCCTGTCTCAGCCTCCCAAGTAACTGGCATTACAGGCATGCACCACCGCGCCCAACTAATTTTGTATTTTTAGTAAAGATAGGGTTTCGCTCTGTTGGCCAGGCTGGTCTTCAACTCCTGACCTCAGGTGATCCACCCATCTCAGCCTCTCAAAGTGCTGGGGTTGCAGGCTTGAGCCACCGTACCCAGCCACATCTTTTTAACCTTAATATGTACATTGTCTCCTTTGAGAGCACAGACTCACTTGGAAACATTAATTTTCAAGAGGGCTAAGTATATTCTTTTTTATGTATACACACACACGCACACACAATAATAGAAAATGATGAATTCTACTGAATCATATCCAGCTTTCATAGAGGCAGTTATGATTGTGATGGTGATATTGGCAGTGAAATAATGCATTTCTAAATATGTGACATTTAAAAAGAGTGCCCAGGTCTGAGAATGAAACCTAAGGAACTCATATTGAGCAAACACAATGTTAATGTAAGAATAAAGACAGTTAGAAGAAATATAATAGGAAAATGCATGAAGAAATGTGAGATATGTGTATGCACCTGTACATGTAGTTTCAGTTGGCCAAGATGGTCTAAGATTAGTACACTCAGGGAGTAGGAATAGATAAGACATTATAAAATATGCTATTTAAACATGTTTGAATCACTCTGAGTGCCAAGAATTTCTGTTGGGACTGGTGGTAATTTATGAATAAATATAAAAGGTCATGAGAAATGATCTCTCTCTAACTTTGCAGATTAGGAAGCTGCATTACATTTGTTATCTCAGAAATTTAGGAACAATTATTCAATGGGGTAATCCGGGCCTGTTGTTCCTTTTTTCCTTTCTTTTTTTTTTTTTTTGAGTTGGAGTCTTGCTCTGTTGTCCAGGCTAGGGTGCAATGGCGTGATCTCGGCTCACTTCAATCTCTGCCTTCTGGGTTCAAGCGATTCTCCTGCCTCAGTCTCCCCAGTAGCTGGAATTACAGGTGTGTGTCACCATACCACACCAGCTACTTTCTGATTTTTAGTAGAGATCAGGTTTCACCATGTTGGCCAGGCTGGTCTCGAACTCCTGACCTCAAGTGATCTGCCCACCTCGGCCTCCCAAAGTGCCAGGATTACCAGTGTGAGCCACCATGCCTGGCCCATTTTTCCGTTTTTGATCAGTTTACTTCTCAAGCTTTGTACTTGCAATTGTACTCTATATGCCTGAAGATGCCCCTAATAAATGTAATCATGTACATGTATGTCCAGTGCATTTTCAGTACTGGCTGTATTTTGAGGTACAATCTTACTTGATTTTAGACTAAAATGACATCTTCAACAAGGAATTTTATGTCATTGGTAACAGAGCTCTTACTTACATAATGTAAAGGCTGTTGACAGAACATTCCTTGGAGACCATCTCATAGAACTTTCGATTTAACAAAGCCTAAGCTTGTTGCTATTCATTGCTTAGTACAAAGTAGATCTTCACTGTGGCTGCTTCTTACATTGCATACACATAACCTTGTTTAAATTCCAAGATCTTTCTTTATATTTTTTAAAATGAAGGATTTCTCTAGGTTCATTATTATTTTTCTTGTTAAATTATACAGGCAGGTAGAGAAACCATTTGTTGTATTAAAACATTGCAGCAACTAAAACTAGTTGTACATTATAATGTCTTACGTAAGTGAAAAATATATTTGACAAAAATGGTAATACTAAATGTATTGTGCTTAACTTTTTTTAGTGGGGACTGTGAACATTATACAGTATCGTACATAATTATCTTATATATTGCTAACCTATATAAATGTCAGTATGATAAAGTACCTTTTGTTCTATTAGTAACTAAGTTTGGCTTAAGTGGAAAAGATGCTCTGTAAGTTACTTAGCCAGCAGGCGATGCTAAAACTTATCACTGAATATTTAGGATTGATATTTGAACATAAAATATTTTTCCAGGGAAAAATCTATTTTTTCCTAGAGACAGAAATCTTTAGTTGTTTTCTTTAAGCAAATGATATGTAAGCCCAAGGCAGTGCTTAACCCATTGATTATAGAAGGGTCACATTTTGGAAACTAGCTATTTTGTATCCCAGTGGGATAGTCTTTGGTTTTATTACCAAAAGGCTTATGTGTTGACTCATTTCCTTTACCAGTATGACAATTTCCTGCACGCATTTAATGCTTTGGGGAAGATTAAAATGTTAAAGAGGTCTAAATGTGTTTGTTTTCATTGGGAATCTTAAAATTTCAACCATTTTATAGCCTAGCTTGTTATCCATAAATAATTACTTGGGTTGTGTGACTTTAGTTGTTCTAAAGCAGATCTATTATTATACAATATTAGTTTCCCATAATCTGCACATAATGTCTTTTAACTATTCTGGGTTGTATGCTTGTATCTTTAACAATAGGAAGCCTATTGCATGCACTAGATGGTTGAGTGACCTGGTGGATTTTTTGTTTTGTTTTTTGATTTTTTTTTTCAATACTAACCAGAACATGTGTTTTTAAATTGTGAATAGTACTTTAGCTTTAGCTATTCATAGAATGTATTTGCTTGACTAACTTATGGCCTTTTTTGCTAATGCTTCATGGTTGTCCTACAACCATTTAGGACGCTGCATTGGGATACAGATCCATCAGTTCTTCAGCTTCACTCAGATTCCGATTTGGGGTATTGAATAGATTTTTTACCTTCCCTGTTTTATAATGAATTTGATTCTTTGTGAAACTGTCCTAATTTTATTTTGCTTAAGTTTATAATATTGTATCATGTAGTAAGGACAAGAGTTACATTTTACTGTGACACCTCATTTATCCAGTATCTTTAGTGAAAGGATACTCTATGTGATGTTCTAGGTACCCTAAGTCCATTTAAGTGTCCAAACTTTTAAAATTATTTCTGTATTTTTAATACAAGTTTTCCAGGATGTATTGAAAAACTTCTCAGACTTTTTCTAATATTCTACATGTAATTGAACCTTTTCAGGGTTACTTGATATGAATATTAATTTATTTTTCTGTATTAAAATTCACTGATGATTTCTAAGGTTTTGAGAGTAACGGAGATACTGGTCCTTACACTGTTCATTCATTCATTACTATTTATTCATGAATCTAGAATAAAACTATTCATGAATCTAGAATAAATGAGTGAATGAATGGATGAATAGATTATTCATAGAATGTATGGATGAATATTTTTAATATAATTGTCATTGAGCCCCTATGTTAAATAAATAGATTTCTTTTCTTTCTTTCTTTTATATTTGTTTTTTTTTTTTTTGCATATTTTCTTAGCGAAACATTAGAAAACTGATGCTTTATAGTTTCTGTATTTATGCCTTTGTTTTTTAGAGTTTTAAAATTTGTTCTTTTAGAAGTTAATGCTGTAAGCTGTATGTATGGTTTTTTAAAATTTTGTTGACATAGAGATAAGATTATTCATCCATTCATTCATTCAATTATTTATTCTAGATTCTAATGCAAATTATAAATGTTTGCTGCTGCCATTTTGCCTGACTCAGATAGCCCTTTTCCCCTGATAATTTATAGCTTCTAAAACATATGAATATACCTTTTGAAATTGTGTCTAAAGTAAGGTAAATAAGCCTTGATTTGAGGCATATAAGAAAAATATGAGTTTCTTGTACATGAACTGGAAGCCCTCTGTATTGGCCACACTGAGGCTTCCCCCGCTGCCTCCCATTGCTTCCTTATTTTCAGTAAAAGTAGCTTTTGGATAAGTGAGGTATTACTTCCCTACCCACCTCCTCCTATAAAATCTTGGAATATTTTGTTTGTTTAATATTATGGTTTTTGTCTGTTAGACTCTGTATGCATTCAAGTTGGTAATTTGTTCCTAATATTGTAGGCTTGACAATATTTTTCCAGCTATGTGAGTGATTTACTTTTTATATAATTTGCATCTTAAAAATCAGAATATAAAGTGTCTTCAAATTTTATTCTTAGACTTCTAGATCACTTCAGGTTACTTAAATCGTCCACTTAATTCTTTGACTATACTTTTTTTCCCTTTCTTTTTTATTTCTAAACTAGAAAAGACATTAAAAAATTGTTACGGCCCACATTTTGGAACATTAATTTTTTAAATGTACTAATTTTATTATACTTTATACTTTATAATACTTTATTAGGTTGTATAGGGCTTGGATTTAGTTACTAAACAGAATGAAAATAATATTTACATAAGAAAAAAGTTAGATTACCAGTGATAGCCTGCCTTATATTCTGAAAGTTGCAGCAGTGTCTTTATTGTGTATCCTTTTAAGGCAGCTTCATCACTGAGAACCTTTTTGGGAGTTTGGAAGCGTACTTTATTTGGTTTCGAATTTAAACATCTAATAAAACCAATAAAAGATCTTCCAGATAGCTAATAAAATATATTTTTCTTTTGGTTCATTTTCCTCAGCCACAGCTCTCTTTCATTGTCAAAAAAGAATGTGTTCCCTGTATTTAACTTAAACAGAAGTGACTTTAGTAGATTTATGATATTCAAAAGATCTGTTGCTTTAGTCTAAGTAGAATATCTGGACCTTAGTTTGTCCATATATGAATCAAGGACAGTATTGATCATGCAGAGATTAGAGATTTAAAAGTTTTAAATATTTCATTTTAAAGTCCAAATTGATAGTGTAATTCTCAATTTCTGCCAAATATAAGTAGAAAAAAAGCTTTCAGTAGAAACCTGTTTTTCAGTTGTAAAGCTGAATTCTCCTAGTGGCGAGATCAACTAAATGTGGTCTGAGTGATATCCATGTCTGATTCTGTAAAAAAACCCAGAAAGTACCATATCCCAGCTGAAACCAGTTCTTATAACAACCTTATTCAGTGGTCCACTCTGAAGTTCCTATTCTCTTACTGCATTATTGCCCACACATTTGTTCTAAATAATGAAATTACTTGCCCTTTTAAAATGAAAAATAAAAACACTGAATGATTCAGAAATATCTTTTGCTTTTGCTACCTTCTCATTCTTTTGCTAAAATAAAGCCAATTGTTAATCTAAAATTTCTTGAATAAAATGGATTGAAATTACAATGTTGGGTGCAAATGACTGTTTAATTCTTAATTTTTGAAAATAACATGGTTTGATGTAGTTGAAATGTATTGTTTGTATTTACTCAATTTAGACGAGGACCTATTAAACTTGGAATGGCTAAAATCACTCAAGTCGACTTTCCTCCTCGAGAAATTGTCACATATACAAAGGAAACTCAGACTCCAGTTATGGCTCAACCCAAAGAAGGTGAGTGTCTATCCTTAGTATAATTGTCATTGAGCACCTATGTTAAATACATAGATTCTTTTTTTCTTCCTTTGATTTTTGTTTTATTTCTTTTTTGCTTTTGTATTTTGGCATATTTTCTTAGGGAAATATGAGAAAACTAATGCTTTACAGTTTCTGTATTTATGTCTTCCTTTTTTGGAGTTTTAAAACTTACTAGAAGTTAATGTTGTAAGCTGTATGTATGGTTTCTTAATTTTGTTGACATAAATTTAAGTCTTTCAGCCCTTATTTTGTCATTAATATATACTGCCTTTAGAAGCCAAAAAGCTTAAGAATGTTCTATTTCTGTCATTGAGCATAATTCTTCCCCAAAAGAGAGTGGGTCCCATAGTAAACAAAGTCATGTAAATTATTTCTGAATAGCACACTGTACCCTGATGTTATTCATACTAATGAATAAATCTAGACTTAATTCTTAAACTTTCTCTTTTATGGTATAGTGGCTCTATTGTGTTGATTAGTTAGTAGCCTGTAATTTGTGTATAATATGGGGAAGTATGCACAGACCTATTGAATGTGGAGACCCTTTGGTTCTTAAACCAGAAAGCATTGCAAATAGCTAATGATTCCAGCATAAAGTACTATGATCTCATTTCCCAGTAAGGCTAATGAATTTATATCATACAAAAAAAAAAAAAAAAAGATTTATGTGAGATCCCTAATACACTTCACAGTATCTTATCTGAAGCTTTTGGGGCCACATATTTATTAGAATTCCGAATTTTTCAGATTATATAAAAGTAATAAAACATGTATATCATATGTTAACACTCCAGTAGTATTTTGGGCATTAATATTTTGGCAGCAAAGCATGTGAACATACTGAGTGAGAGAAGTAATGATTATAAATAGCTTTACGTCTGGTCATGTCAGAGTTTACCATCAAATGAGTTATGGATTTTAGAGCTGTTAACAATTTTGGAATAGAAGTTTTATCAAATGTTTGAATTAATGTATTTTTAAATTTTTAATTAAATTACCATGTTTCTCCATTAAGGAAAAACAAAAGTTGTATTCATTGCAGAAAGTCAGAAAATACAGGTAAGCAGAAGCGAGGAGAAATCCTTGAAATCCCTGTCTACTGCCAAAGAAAATCTTTAAAATTTCATATTTGCATATACCTAAAAAAAAATTAGGATTATGGCCGGGTGCGGTGGCTCACACCTGTGCTAGCACTTTGGGAGGCCAAGGCAGGTGGATTGCTTGAGATCAGGAGTTTAAGACCAGCCTGACCAACATGGTGAAACCTTGTCTCTACTAAAAATACAAAAATTAGCCGGGCGTGGTGGTGGGCGCCTGTAATCCCAACTACTTGGGAGGCTGAGGCAGGAGAATTGCTTGAACCCAGGAGGCAGAGGTTACAGTGAGCCAAGATTGTGCCACTGCACTCCAGCCTGGGCGACAGAGCGAGACTCCGTTTCAAAAAAAATTAGGATTGTAGCTGTTTACAACCTTTTGACTTAATAATAGATCATCACAGACACTTTTAACTATTCTCCTTTTGCTGTCCTCTGAGGATGGAAATGAAATAAATACATTAAACTTTTCCTTTCACTCTTCTCAAAAGGGGATGACAACATTATGATACATATAATTACACTTTCAAAATTTTGAGGAAATTTTGTTCAAGTTGTTTGTTTGTTTGAGACGGAGTCTTGCTCTGACACCCAGGCTGGAGTGCAGTGGCGCCATCTTGGCTCAGTTCTCCCACCTCAGCTTCCTGAGTAGCTGGGATTACAGGTGCCTGCCACCATGCCCGGTTAATTTTTTGTATTTTTAGTAGAGATGGGGTTTCACCATGTTGGCCAGGCTGGTCTCGAACTCTTGACCTCAGGGAATCCACCCACCTTGGCCTCCCAAAGTGCTGGGATTACAGGCATGAGCTACCGCGCCCGGCCATGTCCAAGTACTTTTTACTTGGCCATGTAAATTTTCTGTGTATTCATTGTTTTACATTCCTGCTGCTCCATTGGTTGGTAAGATAGCTTTTGTAGATGCAAGGTCCTCATCCTAACAGAAGAAAAACACTGATGATAAACTTGCTTGAGACATAAGCAACTTTTTTTAAAAAGGAAGGAAAGAAAGTGTGGAGCTGTCAGTATGAGAATACTAATACTGCAGGATTCTATAATTTCTAGAAAATATTATTTTGTTAACTAGTATATTAATTTGGTGAGTATTATGTCTGCCATTTAGGAGCTACATTAGTAGATATGTTAACTCAGAAAGTGAGCAGAATAGCCAAAACGAAGGCACCGTAACTCATTTAAAAAAATAAATTTAGGCCTTTTTCTTCATCTGATAATTTGGAGATTGTATTTTTAGTTACACTATTACACTTATGGTACAGTGCATTTTGGATTGTTTCAAATATAAAGTATTCTGAAAGTATTTTGAGTAATGCCTATTATATATATAGTTATACTCAGTTTAAGTGAAGCCTTTTTTTTCTTTTTTTTTGACAGAGTCTCACTTTGTCACACAGGCTGGAGTGCAGTGGTGCCATCTCAGCTCACTGCAACCTCCACGTCCTGGGTTCAAGTGATTCTCCCTCCTCAGCCTCCTGAGTAGCAGTGACTACAGGCGTGCGCCACCACTCCCAGCTAATTTTTGTATTTTTGGTAGAGATGGGGGTCTCACCATGTTGGCCAGGCTGGTCTCAAACTCCTAGCCTTAAGTGATCCACCCACCTTGGCCTCCCAAAGTGCTGGGATTACAGGCATGAGCCGCTGCATCCAGCCAAGACTTTCATTAAAAAAAAATTTTTTTTCTAATTACTATAGTGGTATATCATAGAGAATTTAGAAGTATAGAAAGGATATAGAGAGGAAATGTCTTTGATACTGCTGTGTACCACCCATTGTTAATATTTTGGTTCCAATGAATATGTCTCCAAACTTCTTATTTAACTTGGTGACTAAAAATTATAACACCAAGAAGTGCCTACCACATATTAGGCATAGTATGAGACACTTTACATCATCAGTAATGCTGTCACCAAAGCCCTGAAAGTTAGGTATTGGTTTTGTTTACACACCAAGAAGCTGAAACTGAAAGAGTTAGTTTATCGAGCATCACATAGCTAGTAGGCTGTGATTGTAAACCAAATATGACTGATTCTAAGGTGTACTTTCTCTCGCCACTGAAGTAGCAACTCCTGTTTTTCTATAGTAACCTGTAGTAAGTTGTTTAGTTTATATTATCTAGCACTGATTCTACATGTTTATAGATTATTTGCTCCATATAGAGGCACTGGCTTATCCTTTCTTTGGATTTGTCATCCTTTTAGTTACAGGTTGAGGTATATAAGTGAACGGGAGGAAAAAAATGCGTCCTGGTACGATGGAGGTATCCTTACCCTTTGGAAATATTTATAAAAATGAGATATTTGGGCAGTATCCTTTGGGGAAAAAATAAGATAATTTCTTTTCTCTATCATTATAGTTACTTTCATGTCAGGACCTCTTACATTAAGTTTCTTTTCCCAAATTTTTATAAGTTTTAAAAGAAGGAAAGAGAAAAACCTTGAAATTAAGGTTTTATAATGGAAACACTGTGTGCTTAACTGTTCTTTTGCTTACCCATCACTTTAATACAGTGGTTCTCAAACTTTGCCTGGTTGGTTCCCATTTAAGAATGATGTAATGAATTCCAAAACTCACCGTAAAACAAAATTGGTGAAATCACAATTGGCGTGTAACAGACAGCAAACTGAACTTCGGTAGGCAGTAAAATCCGTGCAGAAGTAATGTAACTTACCAAATTGAAGGTAAAAATTGGTCATAGACTTAAGTCTTACCTTTCTTTTGTATTCTTTTTTTAAATAAAAATGGCCAAGCCTATTCCTTTAAAAAAGCAGTTTTTATTCTGCCTTGTTTTTCTTTTTCCACCTTCTGGCCACCTTCTTGCTTTCAAGTTTACTCTGTAAGTTGGTAGTACTGTCTCTGAAGTGCGGTGCTTTGCTGTCTTAAAGCACCTACTGTGAATGAAATTGACTAGTACCATGTGACTTCACTCAATTTTCTTCTCAGCAGGTGAAAGCTTCTCTTGGCAAGAACGTGGTGCCCACAGATATGCTCCTGAAAAAGTTACTTTCTTTACCTTTTAAAAGTTTTACCTCTTTTGAAAAATGGCATTATTTTTTCTTATTCACTTCTTCTGTATGGATTTTTTTTTAATTTTGCTACTTTTTTGAAAGATTATTAAAGGAAAAAGAAATCCTGAAGGTTACCTAATCTAATCAGCTTGTTTATCTCTGAGGAAACTGAGGTTTAAGGGGATTAATTGGTGAGCCTGAGTCCACCGTCTGAGAGAATATCAGGCATACATCCAGAAACTGGTAGTTGATTTCTAGTGAAGTGCCATTTCTCTTATTCCATTTCACTTTCTTATCTGTGAAGGAGTTTATAATTACTGTTGGTATTGGCTTAGTAGCCAGATATGTTTTCTTCAATACCTGTTGATTAGCTTCATAGTGTGTAGAAAATTATTATATGTGAATATCTTGTAATCACTTATTGCATGATCTTAACATTTGGAATTCACTCCCAGAAGACCAAATTTGTATGCCTTCTGGTTAATACATCGTCCTTATCTAAAATGGATTTTTCTGTAATCCCAGCACTTTGGGAGGTTGAGGTGGGGCAGATCACCAGAGGTCAGAAGTTTGAGACCAGCTTGGCCAACATGGTGAAACCCCATCTCTACTGAAAATACAAAAATTAGCCAAGTGTGGTGGCACACACGTGTAATCCCAGCTACTTGGGAGGCTAAGGCAGGAGAATCGCCTGAACCCCAGAGGCAGAGATTGCATTGAGCCAAGATTGTGCCATTGCACTCAAGCCTGGGTGATAGAGTGAGACTCTATCTCAAATAAATAATTAATTAAAATGGATTTTTAAAAGATTCTGGAATGAATAACACATTTAATAAATTAGTTTTAACCCTCAGAGGACCTATGAGAATATAAATATAATTGAAAATTGAAGCATTGTTCTTAATCTTGATTGAAAGACTTTAACCAGCATATCTGAAACCCTGGCCTCAGAAAAATGTAATATTTGATGAGATCACAGATAACATGACCTATGTAAGAATGCTAATACTGCCAAAATGAAACCCAAATTTTATATAAAAAGGACTGTGATTGGTCAAAGTGGTGTGCGCCTGTAGTTCCAGGCACTCAGGAGGCTGAGACAGGAGGATCACTAGAGCCCAGGAGTTTGAGGCCAGCCAAGGCACATAGCAAGACCCAATCTCTTAAAAAAAAAAAAAAAAAAAGGCCGGGCGCGGTGGCTCAAGCCTGTAATCCCAGCACTTTGGGAGGCCGAGACGGGCAGATCACGAGGTCAGGAGATCGAGACCATCCTGGCTGACACGGTGAAACCCCGTCTCTACTAAAAAATACAAAAACTTAGCCGGGCGAGGTGGCGGGCGCCTGTAGTCCCAGCTACTCGGGAGGCTGAGGCAGGAGAATGGCGTAAACCCGGGAGGTGGAGCTTGCAGTGAGCTGAGATCCGGCCCCTGCACTCCAGCCTGGGCGACAGAGCGAGACTCCGTCTCAAAAAAAAAAAAAAAAAAAAAAAAAAGGCTACAGAGAGACAAATTTTGTGTTAAAGGAAGTGGTATAATTAAACTATTAGTCGTTTCTTATTTCCCCCCCAAGCTAGCGTTATATCTATATTGAAATCATTTCTGATTAAAAAGTCAGCTGTGTATTTTTCCCTTGTTGAAAAGCCAAAGAAAGCCAAGTGACCTTGCATCTTATTCTAGACGGTGTAAAAAAAGAAAAGGAATGGATTCCATTGATACATTCATGAAGCTTTGTCCCAATGAAGATTTTCTTTAATATACATTTGATTTTAAAGAGTAAGGTATAAGAAGATGAAATGATGGACAAATGGATTGAAATAGAGTGATTCAAAATGAAATTCACCCAGAAAAGAAGGGATTTTTTGAAAATATTAAAGGAAAATCATTCCTATGTAATCTGTATTTTTAAACTAATGATTAAAGCATTTTCCTCTAATATTTTCATAGAGGAAATGAAGTTATTCATAACTTGTGAAGTTATTCATAAGTTGAATTTTTATAAGTCAAATCATATTTTTATATGCAGCAAATGTCCTGACTTTTAGAATTCAGTGTCAGCTTCCTTTATACCAGGAATAATCAGACTACCTTATAAGTTAGGAATTTTTCATAGGATATTAAATTATCTTAAAATGGGATGCACCGTTATAATAAAACTACATTAGTAAATTGATGGACAACAAACATATTTCCTAAACACCAGTGCACTAATGATGGGATTTGTTTTTCACTTCCTATTGAGATTTAATCATTAAAAGTGATAGATTCATAAGTAGCAATGTTTGTTCAGTAAGGATTTTCTAAGATACTGTATTACCTTTTAAATGTCTTGTAATATTTTAAAATAATTCAAAGTATGCTTTGTGACATACTCTTAGCTTATCTTAAAGGTATCTTGAATGTAAAATGTATCTTAAATGTACCATGAGGTACAGATGAGAAAACTTGCTCTGAAGGCTCCTTCCTTCAGTTTAACAAAAGCCACCCATTTCACAGATGATTTAACTTTGATTAACCTACTCCATTGTAACAGGTTATTCCAACAACTGGAATTTCATTCTTTGGTGTTATTTCTAGGTGCAGCTTAATTTACAAAACAGCTTTTCTTTCTGTCTCACCAAAATACATCACAATTTTGATGTTAACTCAGTAAAAATTCAGTGGTTCATTAAACCTAGTTTTAGCATTCATTGACAAGAGATTTGTCATTTTAAAAGTAACTGCTACTTTTATGCACTCTTTACTGCTCAGTTTATAACCTTAGATTCCTTGTCAGAGAAAGCATGGAGTTAACCACTTAGCATATTGTAATGAATATTCATCAATAAATTGATGTGACATGGCAGCCCCATTTTTCAGTCTTCCTGCTCTGTTACAGTCTTTTCCAGTTTTAAATATAGCTCATCATGTAATAAGGACTAGATTAGAAAATCTTTAGAACTGTAATTTTATTTTTTTGGCCATGTTAATAGTCCTTTGGTAGCTATCATATTAGCTTATAACAAGAAAAGCGTATTTGTTTCAGAAGAACATTCTTTAATCTGATGTTATTGATGTTAAGCATTTTTGTCAAATATTTAGTAAGTTTGATAATTATTTAAGATCAACCTTACAGCAAAAAGATTGCATTTTACAGTTTTTAAGAACAGCATTGTTTTTATGTTCCTTGAAATTTAATCATTTTTATGAAGCCTAAGTACCAATGATAGTTTTAAAATCTGGTTTTAATCTACGTAGAAAGGGAGGGTATGTACTTTAATTCTAAAATAAAACCCTGAGAGCATGTGTTTAAATAGTTGATACTCATCATTCAGCTACAACTGAAAAAATTTATATGGACAAACAGGCATGGCACATGCTGTATAGTACACAGATATAGATCACTGTCTGACATATTTCATCTACATTTTAAATTTTAAAAGGAAAAGAGTGTCTATAAACAAGATCTTTTCTGTTAAATATGTAAATTATGAGGTCACTTAGCACTAAAGTACTGACCATATGCATTATGACAGGAATTTGACACCTGTCATTGGAAATGGTACTTAGAGGCCGTATAATACAACAAAGTTGAAGGAGGAGAATAAGATGTGGGTAGGAGGCTGTAATTTATAATTCACAGTGCTCAAGAATGACCCGTCCTGGGTGATTCAAAATTCCTATCTTTGATTTTAGGATTTACATACAGTGAACCCTACTAGTAAACAAACTTGATTAGGGTAACTGGTAGCGTTAGCAGAAAGTGGAGAATATATGTATATTCTTACAGTGAATTTTTAGTTGAAGTAGATGTCCTGTATTCTAAAAGACAACTTGTAAGTTAAATGTAATAAAATTATTTTATTACATTACGCCTGCAGGTGACTTTATGGAAGAATTTCATTCTAATGCTTGAGTAATGTAGTATAGAATTGCTACCAGTTATACTATTTTCAGATTAATAATTCGTTGCATATGAGAATTCATCTAAAAAGGAGTAGTGTCTTTCTGTTTCTCTATGTGATTATTTTGCCCCAAAAAGCTTTTCATTTTTTTAAGTAGCACAAAAGCTGTAATTGGCATGCTTTGTAAGGAAGTGTCAGTGTGCAAGAGAGTGGCGATCACTAAGAATTCTTTTACGTGTTCTTTCCCCTTTGCACCACCGCCTCCTCAGCAGGGTCACTGAGATCACTAGCTTTTCTTGAAATGGCCATTTTCACTGGCAGGTGCATTATACCCTGTATTTTCAGATTGTTTTTCCATTCTGAATGTTTGGCAGGTTGATTGCTCTGGCTGCATTGACGGAGAAAGGGCTGACAAATGTGGTTGGGCTGGCTGAAAAGACAGTGATTACTGTTTTCCTTTGTGGCTGATTGAGGCCCTTGAAAGGAAAAATTTTAACCTTCACCATTTGGTTCAAAAGTATGAGCATATATTGAAATCACTCGTGCCATTTATCCTAGTTCTGTAAACTTGTCAGAACGTAAAAATCGCTCAATTTCAAGTAATGTAGGATTGGCATACGTCATTATCATTTTGATTAAGTTGGAGGTTGTATCATTGTGTGCATTATACAGTGTCATTTAAAGCTTTCTTTCCACAGGTACAGTTATGTTTTTATTGCTTATACTATAGAGTTAGAAAGATTTTCATAGCTCTCTAAACCTAACACTATGTGTGTGGTTTGGCAGCTGGTGTGGCCTACAAGCTGCATTTTGTTTGCAGGGTAAAGGCTTGTCTTTAGGCCTCCTGGAGTGCTGGTAATTGCACAGACCCGCCATTGGGGAGAGACACAGGATTGGAAGCAGTGAAGCGGAAGAATGTTATGCCATCCCATTGCCACCTTGTAGCAGAAAGACACAATCCCAGCAGTGCCATCTGGTTGTTGCTATCTAGTCAGCTGGCCTGGCTGCTGGGACCATGACTTGGCAGCTGGTTCCCATTCTTGACCATTCTTTTGTGTACGTCGTATGTATGTGTGTTTTAGATAATTTTTTACATGAGTCAGGGAAATGACTATAACAAGTAAAGTCCCCTTATTGAATAGGCTCTCATTACTTGAGCTGCACTCTGCTGCAGATGCCTGCTGCTTTTCCCTTATAGACAAATAACGCATGTGTTTAGGCAATAAAAATAAACATTTTCTTCATAAAAACCCATCTCAGTGTGTAGCAAAAGAAAAGGTAGGCAGGGTTATGTGTTCTATAACATTTTAAAATAAATGATTTTAAATTACTTCCTGGTTTGGGATGTAAGAGATTTAGTAATTTTTTAGAAGTCTTATAAACATTGTATATTATCCCAATGTATACTTTTATTCAAATTAAGAAAACATTATTTTAAGTGCTTATTGCCACATCATGTAACAATAGATGATGAGACTTGCATTTAAAATGACAGAATAGAAAATGTGGTCTTATAGCTATTATCTTCAAAATCTGCCTCTCAAATAGCAACCTGAGAGTTAATGTAAGCCATCTTTATGCCATATGAAGACCCATTAGACACTGATGGTTTCAGATCACAAGTAAGCAGCCAGCTCTGTAGGCTATTTTAGACATTTGATTTTCCTCATTCTACAGCATTAATGTGTCAGCATGCTATATAAAACTATGCAGGAGTTGCATGTTGTTCTGTCTAGAATGATAAATGCTTGCAAGCTTTTAGAGACTTCATGAGGAATTCATCCTAGTTGCTTATATATCTTATTTCAGTTTATGTAGCTACAGAATTTAGGGTGGCTGTTGCTGAGGTACCACATAGGTATGTATAAAAACCAAGAGGTTCCACTTAATTATTTGATTATGTTGATAAAAATCCCTATTATTTGTACTTGTTCTGTCCTGTCCGTGGTTTAGTTTTGCTTTTATCTTGGGAGTTGTGATACCTTCTGAAATACTGTCTCAAAAGTTACCAGCTATTTTCATTAAAATAATTTATTATATCCTTCTTTTTTTTTTTTTTTTTTCAGATGAAGAGGAAGATGATGATGTAGTGGCTCCTAAACCACCTATTGAACCTGAAGAAGAAAAAACTTTAAAGAAAGATGAGGAAAATGATAGTAAAGGTATCTTAAAGAATTAAACTTTAAAAAATTTTGTTGATTTCTGTTAAGATTCCTTTTATTACTTATGTATTAAAGCAGTATGAAATGCTGTAAATCAAATAAGTGAATCTGATTGAAAAAGAATGTGTAACATTCATTGATCCATACTGTGATAGTGAGTTGATGTGATTTGCCTGACATAAATCATACTTCAAAAAATTATTTATTTTCCAGCTCCCCCTCATGAGCTGACTGAAGAAGAAAAGCAACAAATCTTGCACTCTGAGGAATTTTTAAGTTTCTTTGACCATTCTACAAGAATTGTAGAAAGAGCTCTTTCTGAGCAGATTAACATCTTCTTTGACTACAGTGGGAGAGATTTGGAAGACAAAGAAGGGTAATGTTAAATTGCTAAGATCTTTAGCTTCAATAATGTTAAATTACTTTAAGAGTGATAAAAATTATAACACCATCTTTTGTGGGGGTTGGTCTTTTTTTGTAGAGAGATTCAAGCAGGTGCTAAACTGTCATTAAATCGACAATTTTTTGACGAACGTTGGTCGAAGCATCGGGTTGTTAGTTGTTTGGATTGGTCATCTCAGGTAAAATGCAACAAAATGGCTGCTCTTAACTCATTTTTAAAATTATAATTAGCAGGTCATTTTATTTTAATTATGAGAATTTTGTGTAATAAATCAATATGTATTATTTAAAATTAATTGGATGATGGCTCTAATGTTAACATACTCATATTATGTACTTTAGAAGAAAGATTAGAAGCATTGTTTATTTTTAAAATTCAGGACTTGATGCTATAGGCCAGTTTTACTAATTTCAGTTGCTCACCAAATCCTTTGTGTAAAATTTGGACACATATTTTAATTAAATGTTTTAACATTAAAACATTTAAAATAATTAACTGTTCTAATTTAAAATTGTACTAATGTCCCAGTGAGCGTAACGCTAGAGATGTCTCTCTTGATGAAATGTTAGGTTTTTGTATTTTCAGAATAATAATCTGATAAAGACAAATGACTAGGAATATAAAACAGTTCTTATTATAATGCATAGCCTTTCTTTTCCTCTTGATTCTTCTGAGCAGTATCCGGAGTTACTTGTGGCTTCTTATAATAACAATGAAGATGCCCCTCATGAGCCTGATGGTGTGGCCCTTGTATGGAATATGAAATACAAAAAAACTACCCCAGAATATGTGTTTCACTGCCAGGTATGGTGGTCTTTTAACAGTCTTCCCTTCCTCAAGTTTAAGAATTCATTGATGAATTAAGACAAGTGCCTTTTTTCTTTTCTTGTCAACATAATGATTTCATTGGATTGGCATTTTACTAAACCACTCCATATTTGCAAACAGATGTTAACAGAAAACTGAAGACTTCTCAGTTCAACATGATCTGCCTTTTGTAGCTTTTCTGACATCTCTTATAATGTTTAATCACACCTAAAGTCCTTTGCAGTTGTGATTTTCTTTTATGGTGATTGACTGTATAAAAGGAATCTTTTATAAAATGTCTTTCCTACAGGGAGTTTCCCAGGAACTTATTTGTGAATATACAATTAGATGGTTGGCCCACTGAATTACTTATACATGGCCTGAGGAATTGGAACTAAATGGTTTTAAGTAGAAACATATGGTTGAAGTAGAAAACAGATGCAGATTTTTAAAGTAGATTTAGTAGAAGGTTAGAATTTGCAAGCCTTTTCTGGTTGCTTAAGTTAAAATATTTTAATAATGTCATAATCTTGAGTAAACACTTACTTGAATCAAACTAGCATGTACTCTACTGTTAGATTACTGTCTCAGAGGCTAATGCAGGGCTAGTTATCTTTTTAATACTATAGTTAAATAACTTTTTGCTTTCTTTGATAAATTGGTTAAACCTACTTATGTAAACAGCCATTACATTGGACTTTTAAGCAAAAAATATCTTAAAGATACATTTTTATATTTCTGTAACAGTGAAAACTTTTAATTAATTTAGTTAGTTTTTTATAACCTCTAATATCATACAATGAAGAAAGAAATATTTCGGAAATAGATTGGTTTTTAGAACTTGTCAGGCTTTTTTCATTTGAATCTCAAGTATGAAAATCTTACTTATTTGCAGTCAGCTGTGATGTCTGCCACATTTGCAAAATTTCATCCAAATCTTGTTGTTGGTGGTACATATTCAGGCCAAATTGTGCTTTGGGATAACCGTAGCAATAAAAGAACTCCAGTGCAAAGAACTCCACTGTCAGCAGCTGCACACACAGTAAGTAAATAAGGTTATTTCCATTAGGCTTCTGTGCTCCTTCACCCTTAGCTATAATACTTAGTGTAGTGGCCATCAGAGTCATCTCAGAATGCACTTCCTTTGGTGTATGAATTCCTCACCATTTAGCAACCAAGAATGAAGGCCGTCTTTTTTTTTTTTTTTTTTTTTTTGGAGATTTATTGGAAACTCATCTCTCTTCTGTGACAACCTTCTGTTAATAGCAAACTTCACATTAAGAATACCCACAAGTTATGGGACTTGATAATAAACAGAATGCTTATAATTAGACTAAAAATTTTGTTTTGCTTTTTGGTAAAATAATCCCTGAAAACTTTTTTTTTAAATATCTCTAGCACCCTGTATATTGTGTGAATGTTGTTGGAACACAAAATGCTCACAATCTGATTAGCATCTCTACTGATGGAAAAATTTGTTCATGGAGTCTGGACATGCTTTCCCATCCACAGGTGGGTTATACTTGGGAAACTGAAATTTTGAGGTAAATGTTATGTTTTACATGTGTGTATACCTCAACTTATGTTTCTCATAAACTGTTTTATAGTAGTGTTACAACAGTTTATAAGCTGAAGCATGTTTAATATAGTTTTTTATGTATATATTTTACTTTGAAACCTGCTTCATTTAATTGAGGTAGATTTATGTAAATAATACAGTAAAAGAATTGTTTACAATCAAAGACTAGAAGTTTTTCTACAGAAATTTAAAATTGCAAGTTTACAAACTAATTTTCTCAGGTTTTTCTATGTAGGATAGCATGGAGTTGGTTCATAAACAGTCAAAAGCAGTAGCTGTGACATCTATGTCCTTCCCTGTTGGAGATGTCAACAACTTTGTTGTTGGGAGTGAAGAAGGTTCTGTGTACACAGCATGCCGCCATGGCAGGTAAACCTAAACTGGAATTTGCAATAATTTAAAATTCTTCCTTTAATCCTATTGAAACAAATTGCCTTATTTAAGTAGAAATCTGTCATAGATCTACTTGTTATTTGTGACAGATTTTTTGTGTTCAGGCACATAAAATTAAAAATACCTTTTTGTATAAAAGATAATTTGGGATTCATGATGTGTGCTAGATTTTGTGGGTTGTGGTTTTGTGTGTGTGCATGTACTCACATAAGTTAGTGATAGGCAGGAACATTCAGTAGTTACAAATACAATATACACATGCCAATATTGACCTATAGACTTATAAATGAGATTTTCAGCTGTTATCTATTTTGATGTAGTTGGACTTTCAGCATTAGTTCAGTCTCCTGATAATTGTACAGTAATGTCATACATATTTTAAACTGAGTAATATTTCTCCTTCCATTCTGTCTGTTTTGAAATCGTCTAGCTGTACCTTATTGCTTCCTTTAAAAAAAAAAATTGCCCAGATTTCATCTCAAATATAGATCACCTTCACTTCAAAGCTTTTGATTTAAAAGTAGCCCTGATTGTCTCTCTTAAATGTAGTGTATCTTTGTTTCTATTACACCATTTCAGATACTGGACTTTTGAGGTCTGTTGTCAACAGCATGATGTTTACAGTTCCAAAGGTACTTACTGCTTTTGTAGTATTACTAAATGTGGATGGAATAACACTCAACAAGGTTAATTCTGATAAGTTATGAGCACAGAGTTAAGTCTGTCAAAATTAAGTGAAGGCCTGATATATAAACCTATAATAAAAAGTGTGTGTATTTGGTCTACTTATAGGAGACTTCGCTAACATTTTCACTTTTATGAAATTAGCAAAGCTGGAATCAGTGAGATGTTTGAAGGGCATCAAGGACCAATCACTGGCATCCATTGTCATGCAGCTGTTGGAGCAGTAGACTTCTCACATCTTTTTGTCACTTCATCATTTGACTGGACAGTAAAGCTTTGGACAACTAAGGTATCTAAAATATAGATGTCTGCTATTTGCTCAGGTTTCTGACACAAGGTGGTGATCTGATACTACACAGGAATGATGAAAACCTTTTAAATCACAATTGTTTACTAATAGATGAAACCTGCTAAGAAGTTACACAGAGCATGAGTGAACTACTAGATGTTGTAGTTTTTATAAAAGTATGCTAACAAGTATGGTGACCCTACACAGAATCAAAGACCAGTCTTCCCACCACTTCAGTCTTTTTGAATACAGAACTGTTTACCCTGAACTGCATTGGGGAAAAAGCCCTGAGTATCTCGCATAGCACCTCATATAGTTGTCATTCAGCTCAGCACAAAAGCTATGCATTTGCCCTTTGGAGAGTTTTTAACAGCTTATTCATAACTACAGTGGTTCACAGAGTTGATGAGAAATAGGGAAAAGAGAGAGAGAAAGTGATTTATAATTAAGTCGTGTATAATATGGCTGTATGTAGTAAACTGGAATCCTTAGGAAAGCATTGTGTAACATCATGGATGCATATATTTTTTGTTATTCTATGATAAGCCATTTAAATCATTTATTTTGATTTTAATAAACTTCAGTATTTAAAAAACCCATTTATGTGATAAAATGATTCCTGATCCTTCAGTAATTCCAGATAAATGTGACATTGTCTTACCTGTTAAAAAGTCTCAAGACAAATCCAAGTAGGCAACATTACCTCCTGTGATAGACTTATAGTTTCATTTAATCTCATTTTATAATGAAAGTGCCTTAACTTTGCTGTCTAGTTTTTCTGTGGTATTACATTATTGTTGGGAAAATGCATACTAAGCATCAGATTCTATTTAAATTAAATTCTAAGGTTTTTTTTTTCTGTTTCCATCTGCCTTATCCTAAATATTGACTTTTTAAATAATCCATCATAAGACAAAGTTTAGAGATCTTTGGTTCTTCAGTTTCTGTGAGAAAACCTAATGTAAGAGATGTTCTTCACTATTTTAGTGAACTCCTAATTATTTATCAAGTGTTGGCCTTAGAAGTCTAGGATGAACTCATTATTCATTCTTGTCCTTTCTTGATGCCTCCTTTCTGTCTAATAATGAAATGGGTTAGAAAACTTTGCCTCTAAAAGCTCGCCTTTTAAAATTGAGCATTTTCGGGTTTATCATTAGCAGATATAAAAATAGTGTTTACCTTAACTCTAATAAAGGAGACAGATGCTTAACACAGTGTCCAGCAAATAATAGGCACTTACCGATGTTTAGTGTCTCTTTTACCTCTTAATGGGGATCAGACAGAGCCTGAATACATTTAATAAGTCGTCTCTTTCCTTTCTTGGATTGTTCTTGAATTTTTGTTCTTTTAATGAAATTTATACAGTGGGAAAAGGTAGAAGAAGATTCTCAAAGCTCACAAGCAAAGAAACGCATAATCTAGCTAGCATAGGTTGAGCATTCCTAATCTGTAATGCTCCAGAATTCAAAACTCTTTGAGCGCAGACGTGACACTCAAAGGAAACACTCATTGGAGCATTTTGGATTTTGGATTTTTGGATTAGAGATGTATAACCATAAGTATAACACAAAAACAGCAGGTCATCAAATAGTGTGTTTTGTCATAAAATTGACAAGAAAAAACACTGGCCGGGCTCAGTGGCTCTTTGTAATCCCAGCGCTTTGGGAGGCCGAGGCAGAAGGATTACTTGAGCCCAGGAGTTCAAGACCAGTCTGGGTAACACAAGGAGACCCCACGTTTACAAAATATTTAAAAATTGGCCATGCATGGTGGTGCGCACCTGTGGTCCTAGTTACTTAGGAGACTGAGGTGGGAGGATTGCTCAACTGGCATGTCTAAATTGTCCCAGTCTGAATGAGTGTGCGTGTGTCTGAGTGTGCCCTGTGATAGAATAGCATTCTGTCCCTGGTGGATTCCTGTCTTGTGCTCTGACCAGCTGTGACCTTGAACTGCAAAAAGCAGGTTGGAAAATGAATGAATGAATGAATACAAATTGTCATAAAATAAAAATTTGTAAGATACATAGTAATCATACAAAGGCACGGCAGTTAAAGGATGCAGTGTGAAACCGCTCAGCGAACCTGCTGTCTTTGTCATTGTTGCAGAACTGCCTGGTGATAGGGTGTGCTCCTTACAATTTTCACTTTGCAAAACATTTATTCCTTGATTTAACCTACTACCTCTACTACCACCATCATTCACTGGTTCACCAAAAATTGGGTTAATAATTATCTTGTTTTTATTAATCTTTCTGAAATGTGACCATGTAATCCCAGCACTTTGGGAGGCCGAGGCGGGTGGATCACCTGAGGTCAGGAGTTTGAGACCAGCCTGGCCAACATGGTGAAACCGCATCTCTACTGAAAATACAAAAATGAGCTGGGCATGGTAGCGGGCACCTGTGATTCCAGCTACTCGGGAGGCTGAGGCAGGAGAATCACTTGAACCCAGGAGGAGGAGGTTGCAGTGAGCTGAGATCGCACCATTGCACTCCAGCCTGGGTGACGAGCAAAACTCCACCTGAAAAAGTAATGATAATCTTTCTGGATTGTATGTGTAGCTCACATTTTATTTCAGTGTTTAATATGTGAAGTGTTTAGGGTCACTATTTAGAAATTTGGTGATTTTTTGTGACCAGATAAATGCCATAGGGACTTAACTCTTGTTTATATCAATTAGCCTGTGGTAAAACTGGTTTTGTTTTATGTTGTTTTGCTTAACATCACAGTTTCCAAGAACCTATAAATGATGTTAAGTGAGGACTTACTGTATTCTAAAATCTGAAAAAGTCCAAAATCTCAAATGCTTCTGGTTCTAAGTATTTCAGATAAACCTATAAAACCAAAGCAAGATGCAGAATTGGCGAGATGAAGCCAACTATTTCTCCAAAGGCTTCATACAGCCATGTAAGTTGCTAGATTTTTAGATGCACTTTCATCTTAGTAGTCCCATGTATAGTCACAGGAGACACATTTTTGTTAGCTTGTTAGCCAACTTCCTTTTCAGTAATTGAAAGTAATCTTTTTTTTTTAAACTTTCAGTTTACATTCAAGGGTACATGTAAAGGATGTGTGGATTTGTCATATAGATTATTGTGTCACCCAGGTATTAAGCCTGGTATCCAGTAGTTATTTTCCTTCAGCCTCTCCCTCCTCCCACCCTCACCCTCCGATAGGCCCCAGTGTGAGTTGTTCTCCTCTATGTGTCTATGTGTATGTTCGTTGTTTAGCTCCCATTTATAAGTGAGAACATGTGGTATTTGGTTTTCTGTTCCTGCATTGGTTTCCTAAGGATAGTGGCCTCCAGCTTCATCAGTGTCCCCACATAGGACATGATCTCATTCCTTTTTATGGCTGCATAGTATTCTATGGTGTATATGTACCACATTTTCTTTATGCCATCTACCATTAATTGGCATTTAGGTTGATTCCATGTCTTTGCTAGTGTCTCTATGACAGAGTGATTGATATTCCTTTGGGTATATACCCAGTCATGGGATTGCTAGGTCAAAAGGTATTTCTGTCTCTAGGTCTTTGAGGAATCACCACACTGTCTTCCATAATGGTTGAACTAATTTATACTCCCACCAACAGTATAAAAACGTTCCTTTGTCTCCACAACCCTGCCAGCTTTTTTTTTTTTTTTTTTTTTTTTACTTTTTAATAATAGCCATTCTGCTTGGTGTGAGATGGTATCTCATTGTGGTTTTGATTTGCATTTCTCTAATGATCAGTGATGTTGAGCTTTTTTTGATATGATTGTTGGCCACTTGTATGTCTTCTTTTGAGAAATGTTTGTTCATGTCCTTTGCCCTTTCTAATGGGGTTGTTTTCTTGTAAATTTGTTTAAGTTCCTTATAGATGCTGGATATTAGACCTTGGTCAGATGCATAGGTTGCAGAATTTTTCTCCCATTCTGTAAATTGTCTGTTTACTTGATAGTTTTTTTGTTTTTCAGGGTTTTTTTGTTTTTGTTTTTTGCTGTGTAGAAGCTCTGTAATTAGATCCCATTTGTCAATTTTTGCTTTTGTTGCAATTGCTTTGGCCATCTTCATCATGAAAATTTTGCCCATGGCTATGTACTGAATGGTATTGTCTAGGTTTTCTTCCAGGTTTTTTGTAGTTTGGGGTTTTACATTTAAGCCTTTAGTCTATCTTGAGTTAATTTTTGTGTAAGATATAAGGAAGGGGTCCAGTTTCAGTTTTCTGCATATGGCTAGCCAGTTCTCCCAGCACCATTATTAAACAGGGAATCCATTCCCCATTGCTTGTTTTTTGTCAGGTTTGTCAAAGATGATGATTGTAGGTGTGCGGTCTTATTTCTGGGTTCCCTATTCTGTTCTCAGTCTGTGTGTGAAAATCTTTTATCTATTTCTTACTATCTCAGGGTGTCAGTTTGCCAGCATCCTTTGGCTTTAAATTTGAGGCTTCCATCCTTATATACATTAACAATAGGATTTGAAAGTAAGGAGTTCATCTTGACTAATCAAGAACAATTTATCTTGTGATAGCAGACTGATTGATACTTGCTTTTGTGGTACTACACAGCTAGTTGAGGGGTGGTTGATATTTTTAGTCTTGTATTTTAATGTGTTTCAACATAGAAGTGCCTTCTGAATAAGAATGACAAGTGGGCATATCTCTTTCTTTGCTAATTAGGCTAGGCATTGCTTCCTTCCTTGAGCCTTATATAGAAGACTCATTTATTCATTCAATTGTGATACATGCCTCTCACCGTGCCCCCAACGTCCCTCCGATGTTAGTGTACAAAGGATGGGCCACCGTAGAACACGGTGTTTTTACAAATGCCCAAGGATCCTCTGAAACTTTATCAGAAGAATCACCCTTTATTCTAACTTTCTGCACACAAGTAGTTCTACTCTGTGAAGGGTAGAGAAGGAATAGTCTGTTGATGAATTCTTTTATATTTGGCCATACCGTGGCTCCAATGTCAATTTACACTTCCTGGTTAATTGTGTTGCTGGTATTTATTTCTGCCCTGCTGAAAAACTGATAGAGCCTCTATGCTGTAGTAATGACTGATGGGCAATGTTAATTAATAATGAATGATAAAGAGTAATAGGCAGTGTTTTTAAATAATCTCTCTTTAAAAACATTGTTCCAATTTCATTTTAAACCAAAGTCTTCACACTCTTGAATTTAACAGACTTTAAATGTTTTGCTTCTCTGCCTCTACTTTTTAAGTGCTCTCTGACTCTAGGAGTTGAGTCCTCATAAACTGGAAGGCTGAATCGTGGGATATTGCTGTACCTTTGTGTCCTTAAGATCTGGCTCTGCCCTGATAGCAAAACAAGATTTCTTCCTTTTCTCTCTTTCTATGAGTCCTCTAAAAATCCCTGGGAATCTCAATTTGGCACAGCCTCAAATTTAGTTTAAAGTCATCTACAGCTAGCCACTAATCTTTGCCTAGCCAGAGATTTATAATTCAGTCACAGAGTTCTGGTTCATCAACTTGTTTTCATTACTTTATTGAACTCAACTATTTTTAATACAGGCTGAGCCCCCAATCTGAAAATTCAAAGTCTGAAATGCTCCAAAATTCAAAACTTTTTGACTACTAATGTGACACTCAAAGGAAATGTTCTTTGAAACATTTCACATTTCAGATTAGGAACGTTCAACCGTAAGTCTAATGCAGGTATTCAAAAATCCAAAAACATTTGAAATCTGAAACACCTCTGGTTCCAAGCATTTCTGGTAACGGATATTCAACCTGTATAGAAGACAAACAGAAATAGATTATTTTCCATATATGGAAGTTTAAACCAATAAGACAGTGCTTCTAATATATTTAAAAGACTGTTACCATCTCAAAATACCAAATTTTAAATTCACAACAGAAGCACTTTGGCAGGTCTGAAAAATGGTTGGGAGAATAAAGAGTGAAAGCTTCTGCAGGGTAACAAGGATTCTAGAAGAGTTTGATTATGGGTAAACCTGGTTGATTCGCTTAATGTTCTATCACATTTAACCATACTTGTTACAGATTACTGTTGAAACATAAGAATTATTTACTTGGGGACAAGATGGATTTTGAGCTGTGTGTACAAATGCTTATCAGAACTGTATTTACCATAAAGTGACGAAAAGTTAAGATTGTTAATGTGGTAATTTCCTGGAAGGGGGAGTTTTTTCACACTTTTGTAGTCCTTACACATCTTGAAATTATTCACACTTTCTGATAAGTCTTAGAACCCCTCCTTATTTTAATAGCTTACTTAGTTAACTCTCAGAGGGCACCAGCATTTAAACAGGGTGAAAAGTTCCTACTAGTCCTTAGAATAACAACTCTGCATATTTAGACAAGTTAAAATGAAAAAATGCTTTGAAGTTGGGTGTTCTTTGGGCAGGCTGCCTATTCATCTGGACCCAGGCCTGCACAGCAGCATTTGCCTCAGTAAGTTGCTACTGGCCAATGTCCAGGCTCTCCTTTGCATATTCAGAAACTCAATTTAATCAGTATACTAGAGTTGATTAGACAGGGAGTGCTAACTGGAGCTAACAGGCTCCTAAGACACTGGTACATTGGAGAATGTCAATTTATTAATTTACAATGAAAAACATAACTGCCAGAAGGTCCAGATACTACTGTGAGCCTGACCAGCTCATTGTTTCCCTGTAGACAATCCACATGGGAAGCCAAATTATAATCAAAAGATTGCTTGGTGAGTAAGGAATTGGAACAAAAGGAGTTTTATAATTTGAATGTTTAATGGCACCAAGCTAAGATAGCCTGACTCATTCTAGCCTTGCCATGGGGTAGTAATTCTCAAAATCTATTGGTTGAGACTCCTTTCTCCTGGACGATGCTTGAATGGGTGCTGTCTTCATTTTCCTTGTAAGATTGTTTCTTTGTATTTCTATTTTAATAGACACATTTGGTCTCAAAAAGTTAATACATTCAGTCAAGTTATATAGAAAGGTATTTCTGACCTTGGAATTCATTTCTTTTGAAAGAGAATCCATTTATTTCTCTTCTGATCCAAATTGATGACATATTTATTTCCCAGTTCTCTAGGAAGCATCTCACTATTATCTTCACGTGTTCACTGTAGGGACTCTCTTTGTTATTAATCTAGAACTCCCCACTTACCCCAGCTTTGAAAAGTAATCTATATTCTTTTCCCGAAGCTGTCATAACAAATCACCACAAACTGGGTGGCTTAAAATGACAGAAATTTATTCGTTCACATTTCTGGAGGCTAGAAGTCCAAAATCAGGGTGTCGAGAGGCTAGTTACTTTTGGAGATTCTGAAGGAGAATCTGTTTCTTGTCTCTCTCCTGACTTCTGATGGTTGCCAGCAGTCCTTGCTGTTCATTGACTTGCAGCTACCATCACTCCAGCCTTTGCCTCTGTGATCAGATGGCATTTTACGTGTTTGTCTCTGTGTCCGAATTTTTCTCTTTTTTTAAGAATACCAATCATGCTAGATTTAGGACCTACCCTGATTCAATATGACCTCATCTTAACTTGATTACATCTGCAAAGGCCCTATTTCCAAATAAGGTCACATTTACAGATATCAGGTAGACACACATTTTAGGAAGACACTATTCAACTCAGCGTGCAACCTTAAAGAGCTTAGTAAAAATATGGCTTGACTCGTGACCATACTCTGTTGTCCAGGCTGGAGTGCAGTGGGGTGATCTCAGTTCATTGCAGCCTCCACCTTCTAGGTTCAAGCGATTATCATGCCTCAACCTCCCAGACAGCTGGGATTATAGGCATGTGCCACCATACCCAATTAGTTTTTGCATTTTTAGTAGAGACAGGGTTTTGCCATCCTTGACCAGGCTGGTCTCGAAATCCTGGCCTCAAGTGATCTGCCTGCCTCGGGCTCCCAAAGTAGTTGGGTTATAGTGTGAACCACCACGCCCAGCCCTGTTTTTCTTTTTATTGTAATCTTTTACCCAGTTACAATGCATCCTGTTTTTGTCTCTGGCTGCGTATTAGTCCACTGAGTAGGTGAATTTTTTTTTTAACTTTTAGGTTCAGGGGTATGTTTGCAGGTTTGTTATATAGGTAAAATCATGTCATGGAGGGTTGTTGTACAGATTATTCCATCACCCAGGTACTCAGCCTAGTAACCACTTCATGATACATTTAACAGTCTTCTTTTATATTATAAATACAAGTAAGTTTTAATCTAATTTGCATGTAGCTTTTTTCATATTTTGTGTCATATAAAAATGGAATCATACAGTATAAAATACTCAGCCAGGTGCAGTGGCTAATGATTGTAATTCCAGCACTTTGGGAGGCCGGGGCGGGCGGATCACCTGAGGTCAGGAGTTCGAGACCAGCCTGGCCAACGTAGTGAAACCCCGTCTCTACTAAAACTACAAAAATTACCTGGGCATGGTGGAAGGCACCTATAATCCCAGCTACTCACAAGGCTGAGGCAGAAGAATCGCTAGAAACCGGGAGGTGGAGGTTGCAGTGAGCTGAGATCGCACCATTGTACTCCAGCCTAAGAGACAAGAACGAAACTCCACCTCAAAAAAAAAAAAAAGAAAAAAAAATACTCATTTGTGTCTGACTTCTTTTGCTTAACATTATATTTGTGAGATTCATTCATTTTTTTTTAGTATAGTTGTAGATTATTTATTCTCTCTGCTGTATACTATTCCATTGTGTAAATATACCATAATTTATCCATTCTACTGCTGATGGTATTTGCATTAATTCCAGTTTGGGGCCATTACAAATAGTGTTGTTGTGAGCATAATTGTAGATGTCTTTTGATGGCCGTAAGTACTCATTTCTGTTGGGTATATACCTAGAGTGGAATTACTTGGTCTTTGGTGGAAGACATAACATTGCCTAAAAATAAGCTGTTTTGAAGTACACTATCACCTCAGGAGTCAGCGGCCTTAGCACAGTGGTTCTTAATCATTGGTGTGCATCAGAATCCAATGAAGTGCATCTGGAGTTGAGCCCTGCATCTGTATTTTTCAAAAGCTCTGCAGATGATTTTGCACATCCTAGGTTGAAAACCACCTTCTCAGCCGGGCACGGTGGCTCACGCCTGTAATCCCAGCACGTTGGGAGGCCGAGGCAGGTGGATCACTTGAGGTCAGGAGTTCGAGACCAGCCTGGACAGCATGGTGAAACCCCATCTCTACTAAAAATACAAAATTAGCCATGTGTGGTGGTGCATGCCTGTAATCCCAGCTCCTCGAGAGACTGAAGCAGGAGAATCACTTGAACCTGGGAGGCAGAGGTTGCAGTGAGCCAAGATCACACCATTGCACTCCAGCCTGGGTGACAAGAGTCAAACTCCATCTCAAAAAAAAAAAAGAAAACCACTTTCTCAGAGTGAGACTTCGTTTGGTAGTGTTATCAGGGAGAGTGACAGACAGTGATCGTAAAAGAAAAAGGCTTTTAATTTTTGTGTTTAGCTTAGTTTTAAGTTTTATTAAAATTTTGGTTTTTAAATTAAAAACAAACATTTTTGGCTATTAAAATGATCATGCTGTTGACATTTACTGTATCTCAAAAATTTTAATTCACAATTTAAAAACATTATGGAAAATCGCTGATACAAAAGGAGAGGGAATAATATAATGAAACCATTATTGTTCCCAGCTTCCACAGTTAACACATAACCAATCTTGTCTATACTTATCTCTGCATTATTTAAAATCAAACCTATACATACCATTTCAACTATATTCAATATGTATCGGTAAAAAATAAAACCTCTTAAAAAAATACTACTGTATCATTATTAAACCCCCCACAATGAACATTGGCTCCTTATTTTCATCAAATGGCCTATCAGTGTTCAATTTTTTTTTTCTTTTTACTATGTATTTGAAGCAGGATCCAAAGGAGGGCCCTCCATTTGCGATTGACATATCTTTTTTTTTTTTTTTTTTGAGATGGAATCTCACTCTATTGCCCAGGCTGGAGCGCAGTAGCATGATCTCGGCTCACTGCAACCTCTGTCTCCCGGGTTCAAGTGATTCTTATGCCTCAGCCCCCCGAGTAGCTGGGATTACAGGCACCCACGACCATGCCCGGCTAATTTTTATATTTTTTGTAGAGACGGTTTCAGCATGTTGTCCAGGCTGGTCTCAAACTCCTGGCCTCAAGTGATCCGCCTGCCTCGGCCCTCCTCGGCTCCCTCGGCCTCCCAAAGTCCTGGGATTACAGGCATGAGCCACCAAGCCCAGCCACAATTGACATTATCTTCTAAGTTCCTCTTTAAAGTAGGGTTTGCATCCCTCTTTTTTTCCTTGCTGTTTTATTCTTGAAGAAACCAGGTTGATCTCTGTCGAGTTGGTGCTGTGGGGTTTCTCAGTCTCAATTTTGCATTCCTGTGATGTCATTCATATTAATGTGTGTGGTTGCAGATTGTTTATGTTTCCATAATGAGATGTTTACCCTCGTAAATGACTTGGTTATCCACCAGACATTATGTTAATGTCTCTTCGGTCTTTTTGGTCATCTGAAGCTCATTCTATAGTATATGATGCAGAAGGTGCCCACAGGTGCATTATTCCCATATTCCACGAAAGTATATGATTATGAAGGTTAGTTTGATTGTTTATAAAATCCATGACTTACATTTTCTTTCTTTGCATACCTTAGTTACTCTATGGACTTCTGGAAAAAAGCATTGCTGTCACAAAGTCTGATGACAATCTGATTTTCTTTTCCCTACTTGCAATTTGGTCTTTTTTAAAAACCTGGGTGATCAAATGATTTTTTCCCTTTTCTTTAAAGGGTCGGTGTTCCTAGATACGCAGGATACCCTTTCAATATGTAGTTTCAAGCTGTCTTATTTTAGGAGAGTTCTTTTGAGTTGTTTTTGGTATTTGTTCTGTATTACTGCTTTGGTTTTCTTCTTCAGGACCTGCCATTGTAGATGTACCTTTGCTGATCTTCTTTATCACTTTTTCTAAATCACCTTATCTCTTCTTTTAAAATTAGTTTCTTTTTAAATAACAGTTTTATTGAGCAAAATCCTTACACCATGAAATTCACCCTTTTAAAGTATACAATTCAGTGGTTCTTAGTATATTCACAGAGGCATGCATTATTGCCAGTATCTAATTCTAGAACATTTTCAAATTTTAGAAAGAAACGTTATACCCATTAGCAGTCACTCCACATTCTCCCCTATCCCCCACAGCTCCTGGAAACCACTAATCAGTCTGCTTTCGATCTGCCTGTTATGGACAGTTCATGGACATTTCATGGAATCATTCAACTGTGTACTGGCTTCTCTCACTTTGCATAATGTTTTCAAGGGTCATCCCTTCATATTGATATTTCTTGTATCAGTGTATTGTTCCTTCTATAGCTGAATGATACCCCATTGTATAGATATACCACTTTTTGTTTATCCATTCATCAGATGAACAGTTCAGTTGCTTCTACTTTTTGGCTATTGTGAATAATGCTGCTGTGAATGTGCAAGTTTTTATTTCTCTTGGGTATATACCTAGGAGTGGGATTGTTGGGTCACGTGGTAACTAATTAGCATTTTGAGGAACTGCCAAACTATTTTTCAAGTGGCGGCACCATTTTACGTTCCCCAGCAAGGTATGAAAGTTCTGATTTCCCATATCCTCACCAACCTTTGTTACTTTCTTATTCTAGCTATCCTAGTGGTATGAAGTGATACCTCATTGTGGTTTTGATTTGCATTCCTCTCACGACTAATGATGTTGAGCATCTTTTCATGTGTTAATACTTATTGGCTATTGTAAGCACTGTGGACACAGTGATGTATCAGATACATGGTTTTGCAAATATTTTCTCCCATTTTGTAGGTTCTCTTTTCACTTTCTTGATGATATCATTTGAAGCCCAAAAGTATTTAATTTTGATTTAGCTCAGTTTACCTATGTTTTCTTTTGTCATTGTGCTTTTGGCTTCTTAACCGAGTTCATTTCTGAGTTCAAGGTCACAAAGATTTACTTGTATGTTTCCTTTAAGAGTTTCATAGTTTTGACCAGGCGCGGTGGCTCACGCTTATAATCCTAGCACTTTGGGAGGCCGAGGTGAGTGGATCACCTGAGGTGAGGAGTTCAAGACCAACCTGGCCAACATGGTGAAACCCCTTCTCCACTAAAAATACAAAAATTAGCTGAGCATGGTGGTGCATGCCTGTAATCCCAGCTACTTGGGAGGCTGAGGCAGGAGAATCACTTGAACCCAGGAGGCAGAGGTTGCAGTGAGCCGAGATCGCACCACTGCACTCCAGCCTGGGCTACCGAGTGAGACTGTCTCAAAAAAGAACAAAAAAAAAAGTTTCATGGTTTTACTTTCCATTTAGATCTTTGATACATTTGAGTTAATTTTTCTGTATGACTTAAGGAAGGAGGGATCCAGCTTTGTTTTATTTTTTTTAGTTTTTTTGAGACAAGGTCTCACTCCCATCGCCTAGGCTGCAGTGCAGTGGCGTGATCTCAGCTCACTGCAGCCTCAACATCCTGAGCTCAAGCCATCCACCAAGTAGCTGAGACTATAGGTGCATGCCACCATGCTCAGCTAATTTTTGTATTTTTCATGGAGATGGGGTTTTGCCATGTTGCCAAGCTAGTCTCAAACTCCTGAGCTCATGTGATCCACCCACCTCGGCTTCTCAAAGTGCTGGGATTACAGGCATGAGCCATGGCGCCTGGGCCAGCTTTATTCTTTTGCATATGTATATCTAGTCTTCCCAGCACCATTTCTTGAAAAGACTATTCCTTTCCCATATAATTTTCTTGACACCACAATAACTTTATGGAATCTGAGATCCTTTTCTTTGCTATTGTCTGCTAGTGAAATGAATTTTTCTGTACTTTTAGGAGGGAGGGAATGGGCAAGGATAGCTTTCCTAGCTCATTTTCTAGGTTAAAGCTCTCTCTTCTCTGGCTTTTGCAAAGTGAAAATACATGTATCTTGTGGTTTCTGAGATGTGCCTTTTCTGCTTCTCTCCACCACTTCTATCTGAACTTTTTGCTTTGTCTCTTTTGTCCAGCATTCTACAACTGGGATTCTATTCCCAGCAGTTTCTCTTCTGTGAGACTTTGTCTTGGAAAGGAACTTTGATTTGTTAATTTTGAGAGTTTATAGCACCCACACTGTACCAGGAGACCTTACTTATACTGCACTGTAGTCTGCTTGCGTTTACAGTTGACCCTTGAATAATGCAGGGGTTAGGGGTGCCAGCACCCATCCCAGCAGTTCAAAATCCACATATAACTTCTGATTTCCAATAAACTTAACTACTAATAGCCTACTGCTGACCAGAAACCTTACTGACAACATAAACTGTTGATTAACACATAGTTTTTATGTTATATGAAGTATATACTGTCATCTTAAGGGCAAGCTAAAGAAATGAGGATGTTAAGAAAATCATAAAGAAGAGAAAATATATTTACTATGCATTAAGTGGATGTGGATCATCATAAAGGTCTTCATCCTTATCATCTTCACAGTTGAGAAGGCTGAGGAGGAAAAGAAAGAGGAAGGGTTGGTTGTGCTGTCCCAGGGGTGGCAGCGGCAGAAGAAAATATGAGTATAAGTGGATCTGTGCAGTTCAAACCTGTATTGTTCAAGGATCAAATGTATTTATAAACGGAATTGTGCCAAACTGTCTCCTAGTTTTTGCTGCTGTTCTCAGATTGGCCCACCACACTGTCCAGTGAGCATCTGCTATGACTGAGGTTCTGTTCTCCACCTGTCAGAAGTTCTTGTGCCTTCCTTCATCTTCTTCCCACACAGATACTGATACCATGCAAGTCTTGTAGTTGTCAGAGGTTTGTTTCCACCTGATTTTATTTGGAAGTTTGTTTCCTGATTCTGCTGTAGATGCTGTCTGTGAATCTTTGCTCTTCCCGCCCTCATTGCTTTATCTGAGTTTATGGGGAGATCTAGAGGAGATTTAAAAAGTACACTGCTATTGCTGTTATCTTCCCAGAATCTTCTCATTGACAGATGTTTTTGAAGCATGTTCTATTTCTTTTTTTAAGCAGTATGGCATCTACAAAGTTAAAAGGAAAATGCAATCAATAGTTGATTCTTAGTTTATAATACCAGGTAATTCTGTAGTGAAACAAATTATAGGAACTTTTTCTCGGCTGAGTTAAATATCATAAAATGTTATACTTGTTGAATGTATGTCTTTTTTAAACAGTGATAAGTAGTTTAATGATTTGTATGTCATATATGGACTATGCTAAAAATCAACTTTTCTCCTTCAGAATAACAAGCCTTTGTATTCATTTGAAGATAATGCAGACTATGTTTATGATGTTATGTGGTCACCTACCCACCCAGCCCTGTTTGCCTGTGTGGATGGCATGGGGAGATTGGATTTGTGGAATCTCAATAATGACACAGAGGTGAGCAGGAAAATAACAAAAATTGCATTGAAAAATAGAAAATTGGATATTTATTGAATAATTTGCGAAATTCCTTTTATTCCAAAGAATGTAAAAGGGCTCTGTGATTGTAGCTTCATCACAAAGAACTCAAATAAGCTTTGTACCCTAAATAATAAACAGCATGCTGTGAAGAACTAAAGGGAGAAATAATGTTGACAGGAGTACTGGGGCATTTCCTTTTACTTCTGAAAAGCACTATCATGTCTCTAATGTCCTGGCAAAGTCTCATTCATAAGATAACTGGGATATTTTTCATTCATAGGCTAGCAGGCAGATAGTTTCAGACTGTTGAAGTATGTTAACCTTAATTCTGAATTTCTAAATTATCTCTTAGCCTTGATAGCATTGTATATCATCCATAAACATTAATCTTAGCCTGATTTGTTTGAAGGAAGGAAAAATGTATTTTGATTTTTGATGAGTTTTTTTTCCATGAAGGATTGAAAACAGAGTATTACTATAAAATGAATATAGAAACTGTCAAATTTCCTAATTGCTGTACTAAAATCACTTATTAGCAATTAAATTTAATTGCAACTCTTATTTATTTTTAGTCACATGTATTTTTACCAGCTTAGAGAAGCTTAAAATGTTCTTAGAATTCTTTTATATTGCTATTGGTAATAGAATTAATATTAGTATTTCTATCAATAACAATTGTTGAGAGAGAGTCAACTCAGATCTCCCACATCTCTTTCTAGTTACCTAGAATGGTACCAATTCTGTTTTATTTGGATTTCAGTCTTAGAGATTTGAGGTTACAGTTAAATGTGGATTGAAATGTAATATTTCTTTATAACTATTTTGGTATTCTGTGTATGGGGTTAAATTATTTGGGGATGACTAATACAAAGGATTTTTTTGTCAAATTTCAAAAATTTTTTAAAATTTTATCATACTTTTAGTCTGAATCAAACACTGAATGTTTGCTCCATGTGTAGCAAATAAAACTCTTCTTCCTTAGCAAAGAAGAGGCACAGTCAGATTCCAGGGAGCTGGTGCCATCATCCTGGCTCTCTCCCGCTAGCTCATGGAACAGGAGGCTTTAGACAGACTCATACTGCACCTTCAGTATGAACTGTTTCTAGGAACAATGAGTCAAATACAGGTTTCAGCTGATAGAGATACACGCTACACAAGTGATTCCTGTCCTCTACAATCAAACCATAATCTGTTTATGAGGGCTTTTGAAGTGTTTTCTTTTTAAATGGGTTTTGGCCATGTGTTTTCAAACAGCTTGACTTCTTAAAGACATTAAAACAACAAAAAAGGACTCTTTATTAAGAGAAGACCTTTCAAAATAATGTGTCTAATCTTCTGAGAATTTTTTATACAAGGACTTACTTTCGCAAACAATTTTCAAGGATTGACTATAATGTCATTCATAATATGTCACTGAAGAAGAAAAAAGTTGGGGAAATTCTTTATTTTCATCTTTGCTTTTAAAAATGTAGCCAGATTGAGAGAAGAATTACTGTTTTACATGTTTATAGAAATCTTGATGAAACTTTTAACACTGTCCTTTATTTTAAATGACTTTAGGTACCAACTGCCAGCATTTCTGTGGAGGGTAATCCTGCTCTTAATCGTGTGAGATGGACCCATTCTGGCAGAGAGATTGCAGTGGGTGATTCTGAAGGACAGATTGTTATATACGATGTGGGAGAGGTATGGGACTCCCTGCCTATAATTTTGACACATCTATTTAGTTGCGTTGTAGTAAAGGCATCTTTGTGGCTAACCCTAGGCTTTGAGGTTTATGAGTTGTATAAACTATATCGTTGTAAAGATAAAATTTACTTTCTACCACAGAAGCAACTCTTGAAATATTTTCTTTCTAAACCAAATGGTCTGTCTCCCATGCAACAGATTTTGAGGGTAATATAATAAATACATTGAAAGTACCTTGTTTCTTGAAGCATGCATTGCTGGAAATTAGAAATTCTTTGGGGAGAAGTTTTGAGTTATAGGTGGACTTTGGGGTTTTCTTGATATTGAAATAAGATTTATTTTTCTGTATTCATTAATTTGAGCCAAGTAGTAGAAACCAAAAGTAATATCTGCTACTACAACTGAAGAACTGAATTTTTAATTTTAATTAATTTTAATGTAAATAATCACATGTGGCCAGTAGCTACCCTACTGGATAGTGTAGATTTAGAAGCAGGCACAGCCATTTGCCACAGTGAGTGGTTTGTGCCCTAACATGACAGTGTCAGACTCCTATGATACTATAATGGCAGTTATCGAAAATATTTGTTATTGGGGCCGGGCACGGTAGTTCACACCTATAATCCCAGCACTTTGGGAGGCTGAGGCGGGTGGATCACCTGAGGTCAGGAGTTCGAGACCAGCCTGGCCAACATGGCAAAACCCCATCTCTACTTAAAATACAAAAATTAGCCAGGTGTGGTGGCACATGCCTGTAATCCCAGTTACTCGGGAGGCTGAGGCAGGAGAATCACTTGAACCTGGGAGGCAGAGGTTACAGTGAGCCGAGATCGTGCCACTGTACTCCAGCCTGGGCAACAGAGTGAGACTGTCTCAAAAAAAAAAAAAAAAAAAATTTTGTGTGTGTGTATATATATATATATATGTGTGTGTGTGTGTGTGTGTAGCTGCCTCTATGAAGTAAAGCATCACAAGCCTCTTTTGCCACCGGTGCAACACTAAAGCAGTGAATAGTAGCATAGCTTTTGATGAAGGAGTTAGGGTATCAAGAAAGATTACCTTATGTTCCAAACAAAAATACAAGAAACCAGCCCCCTTATGAAACCATGCTTCAAACATTGTTTCTTACAGAAAAAAACTCAGTTATTTACTGTATGCAAGAATACAGTAAAAAAAATTTTAAGGAATTCCTCTCCAGCAGAATCCATGAGATGGTGCATAGGAGTTATATTTACAAAGCATCATTGTTATTCTCTCTTGGATTGGTGGTGATAATAGCCAAGTCATTTCTGAGGCTGTCACAACACACTTCACAAACACCGTCTTTTGTTTTGAAATGTTGTAAATCATTGTTATAGTCCCCGTAATTATGGAAGGGCCATTCAGGTCAATTATTACTTTTTAACAGAAAAATTATTTGAAAACAAACTGAATAATAGTGGGTAAAATGATCTTTTATTTCATTGTATATAAAACATTGTCTTTCTTTTAATAGCAGATTGCTGTTCCCCGCAATGATGAATGGGCACGGTTTGGCCGAACACTTGCAGAAATAAATGCAAACCGAGCTGATGCAGAGGAGGAAGCAGCTACCCGAATACCTGCTTAGTTCCTGAAAAGGGGAGTGTAACTAGTGGATTTGGGAAAGGTTCTTAAGTAGATCCCAAGATTATTTGCATGCTTCTATCTAAATGATAATTAAAAGGAAATTTCATGGATTAAACCATGGGTTTAATGCAGTAAGGCGACTTACAATGTCCTTTTATATATAACATGCATCTTGTTTTGGATTTGTGTCATTTTTTAATATAGCTCATTGACTTCACAGAAAGCAGCTTTTTTGAATTCTAATACACAGGTGTATATTTGGTATTATTTTGAATTCTTTTCAACTTATAACACTGTATACAGTTATTTCTAAAGCACAGATGAAATAAGTTCTGCATATTTTTAAATGATCACAGTTCCCTGTGACACAGATAATGTTCTCACTACCCATAATATATAGGAACATTGTTTCTCATTGGCCGTAGTACGCATACACCTATCCATGTTCCATTCTGACATCCTTTGTTGTCTTTATAATTCATGTGGTAGTTACCGATAAATAAAAACAAATATGCGTTAACTTCTCAAATTTTCATTTTTACTCCTTACAACTTGAATTTTTCCATCTTTTATAAAATATATTTTTTCCATATCTTTCTTTAAGCTCCTGCTGTAAGCAGCCATCTCAAAGCTGTGTGCTCTAAATATACCATGTGGTATATACTATAGATCTCCCAGTGCATTGTGAATTGATGTCTAGATAATCTGTTGGTGAAAAAATTTCCCCTAGGTTAACTTTTGTTTTACTACTTTATATTCTTTCCATCTAAGACATATTTCCTTTAAAGGATAAATAGAAAGCTGCCTATAATTTTCACTGATTAAGAACTATGTATGTGACCTCACTGAGAGTAAAACCTTTGAGAGAAATTGATTTCATAATTTCAGTAGCCATAAAGGCAAAGTGCTCAGATGGACTATACTTTGCCATTAAAATCTACATCTTGAGATCTGTTGCCACAGCATTGTCTACAAGTCAGAAAGGTAGGTGACAAATATCTAAGAATTAGTATTGAAATCAGTGAATTTCAGGAATAGAGAAAAGGACTATGATCAGATCTTGATTTTATCTACTTTAAATTGTCGATTTACTTGATCCCAAACTTTTGTACTTCTGAAGTGTAACTGTCTTTTATTCAACAGAACATGAACTCGGAAGAAAGATTAGAAATCAGAATTTGAACATTTTTCTTTCAATAATTGTAACAAAGATTTGTTGGGAGAGAAATTTCCAAATAATGAGTAGTGTATAGTGTAAGGAATAATTGACCTGGAATTATTGGCCCCAAACTCTCATTCTTGCTGAAGCACCTATGAGAAGTGTGATTTTAGCCAAGTCTGTGCCTCATTCTTTATATGTGGGAATTAAGTTTTGATTTAATGATTTCTGAATTTTCTCTCAGCTCTAGTCAGTTATGGGGTATCAATATATGAAACTGAATATAGAAAAGTAGGCAATTCTTTGCTTTTCTGTATTCAGTTTCATAAATTGATACCCCATAATTGCCCATTATATACCAAAGACAACATCTCAAGTTATCTCATTGTAGCAGTGTCTGTGAGTCAAATCTTCAATTTTAGCAGTCACACTGTCTTTATATAGAAAAATTCATGTACTCACTACTCATGTAGTTACTGTATCTCTACCTTCAGTTTGTAAAAATGACTAAAAGTAGGGAAAACAAGTGTTAAAATATAATGGACAAGAAAAGGTTGGAAATCCTATGTCAAATCAGATGTTCCTCAAACTCCAGGTGTTGTGTTTAGTTGTGAAAGAAAGAATAAAATTGTTTAAATGTTTCACTTTTTAACAAGAAGACTTGTTTTTAACAAGAAGAAGACTTCTCCCCTTCTCCCCCAGAAAATGCGATGTATACCTTTGCCCATTCAACTTTAGTCTGTATTTTTAGGAACACACAAATTTACTTTAAGGAATTACCTTAAGTTGACTATATAATAGCAAAAGAGAAAGTATTGAGACTGTCAGTGTGGATATAGAAGCTTGGATTAGGTTGACTAGAAGTGCATCACAATTCTTTATACTTTTAGAACTAAAAGGCTTATAATTTTGAAAAATATCCAGTTACAGAAATTGTACCTTATCAGCTGTACTTTTTTTCTGAGTAAGAAAACAAGCTGTAGCTTTCTGGTTAATTTCTTAATTTTTGTTATTTGGTTTTTGTCTTTTTGAATGGAACATTAAAGTTTATTACCTTTATGTTAAGGAATATCCAGCTTCACAGACAATTAACTTGCAATAAATCTCTGAAATAATCATTTTTTGGTATTTAAACCAAATATTCATTGGTAGAAGCTTTCTTCCTATTTACAGATCCAGTTCCCTATAAAGTTTAGAAAGTCTCTTTATATAAAATGTTGTTACAATAATGCTGAAATACTGCATCTCGAAGGAATGGATGACTTAAAATTTAGTGGGAGGAACTATAGGAAAGTAGTTTTAGGAATGATTGGTCCTAGTCTTTCAGTGTTGTTAGAATGTTTTAGTCTGTTCTGTACTAGTGTGGATAGACTGTAATATCCACCCCTTGAACCATACAGAAAGACTTGAATGGATGAGTGAAAATCTGCTGTGAAGCATATCATACTATTTTTCTTTATATTGAGTAGTGCATTATTTTTAAGTCAGAAATCCAGTAGGGTTTTTTTTTTCCTAAAGCGCTGTCATAAATTTCAGTGGTCACCCGCCACTCACTAGGCAGTGCATTTTTAAATGTCTTTTCCACAACCTCAGCGTTTCAACATTGATATTCTAATAGTTTTCTAAATGAGAAGACTGTATAATTAAATGTATGCTAAAGAGAATGGAGCTCCAAGTGCAGCTCCAGATGCTGCTTATCATCTAGGGTGCTGGTGTCATGTCTCAGTCTTCAGGATAAGCTAAGGTTAAATAGCCAACAGCTTTGCTTCTTCTTGATGACTTAGTGATGGGGTTCCCATTGAGTTTTGTTTTTAATCCAAGCTACACAGCAACAAGAAAGGAGTTCTTGCTTTCCCGATACCATCTTGCTGATTGCTAGGCCAGCAGTCCCCAACCTTTTTGGCACCAGGCATCAGTTTCAAGGAAGACAATTTTTCCATGGACCAGGGAGGTTTGGGAGGTGGTTTCGGGATCAAACTGTTCCACCTCAGGTCACCATCAGGCATTATTAGATTCTCATAAGGAAGGAGCTCACACAACCTAGATCCCTAGGGTGGGGAGCTCAGGTGGTATTGCTCACTCGCCTGCCTGCCTGCCACTCACCTCCTGTTACATGGCCTGCCATGGATCACTGCTGGTTCTGGTTTGCAGCCCAGGGGTTGGGGACCCCTTTGCTTGGCAACTTAAGGACCTTACAGGTTTGAGGAACAGTCACTCCCAACTTGGACCTTATCATTTACTAATTAAAAATTATTGATGCTGTGAAATTATTTACTTAGAGATCTGGCTTACAAATCTAGGGGCTCCTAATGCTGTCAAAGAATTGGAAATTGCCCCAAAGGCAATATTAAGAGAACAGCCATTTTCAGTATTTCTTTTGAAGGGGAAGATTACAATTAGGAACATTCTTTTAATCAAGTTTTTCAAAAGTTTTACAACCCCCAAATGGTAGTAATTTGCTTGTACTGTATTACATTTTGTAAATCCTTTTCATACATAGGAAACATGTTATGGAGTCCATCTTAAAGAAAAATCCTACACTGCTAACCAGAATACCAACTATAAGACTTGGAATTCCTCACACTGGAATGCTTTTCACAATAGGCCAGTTCTCTCATTCCTTTTGTTGGACTTTAGGTATTTAGATTGTCTTTCTGCCTGCCATGTTCACAATTCCCAAACTTCTAAAAGTTCAAATGGATGGCAGGTATTTTAAGTTTTCAGTATGTAGCTTTTAGCCACTGATAGTTTCCACATAGCCAATCAGCAGACTTTTACAAACTTTTATAAAATTATGGTATTTTGTGTTGTTAGTTTCATAGCAGGAATCCCAGTTTTGGCTTCTTAATATTCCATTACCAGTTCCCAGTCAGAGGACGGAACAGCTTGCACTCAGGTAAGCTTTCTGAAAGGTCTGTTTCACTTTGTGAGGTCACTTATTCAGGTCTCTGGTAATGTATTATCCTGCCTCTCTTACAATGTACTTGATTTGGTCAGAAAGCTGTGGGGCGGTGATTGTATAGATGTAGAACACACCTGCGTTGGGCCGAACATGCAGAGACCTGACACTGTGACTCCTGAAATCAGGTATGCCAGTGGTAAGACTTTGATAGCAGTAATTTTATCTTTTGTGAATTTTTGTACTAGGTTTTTGTTTTTTTTTTTTCTGAACAAGGTAATGGAAATGCATTGAAACAAAATTTCTTATATTTAAGAGTGGCTTGGTATATAAGAGAAAGAACACTAGGCACAAAAGACCCAAGTTCTATTCCTGATTTCCCCCACTTCTAATAATGTAATCTAGGACAAGGGTAAGTATTATCATCTTTTAAATGAGGAAAATATTTGCTTTCTGTGACAATTATGTGAGAAAATGTATATGTGAAGACCTTTGTAAATTATATTACAAAGTACTATACAAATAAGAGATTTTATTTTTCATTTTCTTTTTAAGAATACAAGAATGGAGAGAGACCATCTGTGTACCCCTCTGTGCAATGTAACGAGCTCAGGTTAAAGTGGGTTGGTGTTTAAGAAATTATTTTTTAATTCTAGGAAATCACATAACTTAAACCCTCAGCAGAATCCTCCGGTTTTCAGGAGTAGCAGTGAACTGAGAAAAATACCAATTGCTTTTAATCAGTGATATTTTTTCTAGGAATGTTTTATTACATTCTATGATAAAGTTACAGATTATGCTTAGTTGAAAAAAAATGACCCACTCTGAATTTCTATCGTAGACTCAGCTGTTGCTCTTCTGTTAGTTATATACAGAACATCGACTGTGGTATCTGGAGCCTGTGAAAAGGGGAAGTGGAACTCCTTTTTTGAATCAATGAGAGAACAAACTTGGTTCAAGACTACACAGTTACATAGTGGCAGAACCAGAATCAGTCACTTCTCTATAAATCTAGGAACAACAGCTATTCAGCTGTTACACTCTTTACATAGTACTTCTCCCTTCCCTAGGGTTAGTCCCCTTGGAAATAATGTGTGCTCATGTGAGAAGATGATCACTAAAAGGAAGACCTTTGTTCCTTAAGGAACTGTGTATTGGCTGTCGGACTTACAGGACACCTTGAGATCAGTCCTGCAGAAATAGCTCTTACCTGCTTCTTATCTGGATTGGCAGGTAGGGATCTCTCTTACTGTATCCAAAATATGATTTCCAGAAACAAGGCAAAACCTGATATAATAAATACCCACTGAGGAAGAAACGTGGTAAAATGACTAGCCCCTTATTAATGGGCTTCATTTCTAATAATGTTTGATATAGTTATGAATTTGTCAGTACTTTAAGGGTTCTTAAATGGATTTGAAGGAAACTTCATTTTCTAGAGGTAAAAGAAATGATGAGCCTTATTTTTCCTCAAACTCAGGAGTTAAGTTGTATTTGTATCAAGAAAAAATGTTTATTTTGTGCTAAAAGTCCAATAAGGAGTAATACAGTGTGATGCAAAGAAGACTGCCCCTGAGTTTCCTGCTCCTCATCTTAGACAAATTCTTCATCTCTCTAGACCTTCCCCCTCTTTGCTGTAAAATGAGTGCTGCAGTATCAGCATTACCAGGGAATAACTGGAATAATACATTCATGTAGATCAGATGCCCCGAAATGCTAAATGAATGTTAAGAAGATGTGGTTTAATTGGAATTACATCAACTGAGAGGAAATAATTGACTCCAAATATTAATATTTAGTTGGTAGATTAGCCTTTTCAAACATAATAGTCTTGAAATTTATATTTCTAGTTCTAACAGCCTTGAATTTTAAGAGTCAACTTGTGTTGAAACTCAGTTAACCATGTCTTTGGGCAAATGTTTTCACCTCTCTAAGCCTATTCTTTCATCTACCACTTCTCAAAGAAGTTATGAGAATTATACCCGAATATATGTGAAAATGCATGCTAATCTATGAAGCACCATACAGGTATGAAGCACTGGTATTATGGAAGGTGAACCTTCAACAGCTTCAGTATCTGATCTTCAGTAGCTCCTGTAAGCTTTGCAGGCTCTGTCTCCTGGCTGTTAGCGGTTAAAAACAGGCTCCTAGAGGTTCAGGTATCTTTGCTGACACAGCTGCTTTACCACACAAAGCCTTCCTGAGCAGTTGGGATTCACTGATAATCTTTATCTTAGCTTTTTTATTCTGCTTTTGAAAGAGAGCGCTAAATCAGTATAAGTTTCAAAAAAAAAAAAAAAAAACAGTAGAGATGGGAGTGATATGAGAACCTACTCAAAGATCTTTTACCATTACTTTATACTTAGTGGAAATGTACAGCTGTTTCTAAAGTTACCATTTCCCTCTGCCTTACAAAGAACTGGCCTGTGTACATTCTGACCATGTAGTAGTAATAACTGCTACTATTTACTGAGCATGTATTAAATTATATATATACACACACAGATGTGGGAAATATGATTGCTAATTTACAAAAGAGGAAACTGGTGTGTAGCCAGTTTGCATGATGTAGATGTTCCCACCATGGCCAATTGCAAACAACAAATGTAGTATCAATGAAAATGGAATTGGGGCCGGGCGCGGTGGCTCAAGCCTGTAATCCCAGCACTTTGGGAGGCCGAGACGGGCGGATCACGAGGTCAGGAGATCGAGACCATCCTGGCTAACACAGTGAAACCCCGTCTCTACTAAAAAATACAAAAAACTAGCCGGGCGAGGTGGTGGGCGCCTGTAGTCCCAGCTACTCGGGAGGCTGAGGCAGGAGAATGGCGTAAACCCGGGAGGCGGAGCTTGCAGTGAGCTGAGATCCGGCCACTGTACCCAAGCCAAGGCAACAAAGGAAAACCCCGTCTAAAAAAAAAAAAAAAAAAAAAGAAAATGGAATTGGGAAGATACACACATAGTGGGCCCTCATTGGACTGGTACAAGCCAGGTCCAGCATATCCCTGGGACTAGGGGCATTAAGCGAGTCATAGTTTAGGAACTAAACACAAAGTCTTGATTTTAGAGTTGTGTACTTAATCAAGTTGCTGCACTACTTTTATGATAGTTTTCAGCTCAAATAAGCCTACATATAATACTGCATATTTAAAAGACCACAAAGCAACTCTTTGTGAGAGAGAGGAACTAGGATTACTCTTCTGGCTTCTAGGAAAGTGATTCTAGAACTTTTTTTTAAAAAGTACTTTAAGTTCTAGGGTACATGTGCAGAACGTGCAGGTTTGTTATATAGGTATACACGTGCCATGCTGGTTTGCTGTACCCATCAACCCATCATCTACATTAGATATTTCTCCTAATGCTATCCCTCCCCTAACGCCCCACCTCCAGACAGGCCCCAGTGTGTGATGTCCCCCTCCCTGCATCCATGTATTCTCATTGTTCAGTTCCCACTTAGGAGTGAGAACATGCAGTGTTTGGTTTTCTGTTCTTGTGTTACTTTGCTGAGAATGATGGTTTCCAGCTTCATCCATGTCCCTGCAAAGGACATGAACTCATCCATTTATTTATTTATTTATTTATTTATTTAGAGATGGAGTCTCGCTCTGTCGCCCAGGCTGGAGTGCAGTGGCGCGATTTCAACTCACTGCAAGCTCCGCCTCCCGGGTTCATGCCATTCTCCTGCCTCAGCCTCCTGCGTAGCTGGGACTACAGGCGCCCACCACCACGCACGGCTAATTTTTTTTGTATTTTTTAGTAGCAACGGGATTTCACCATGTTAGCCAGATGGTCTCTATCTCCTGACCTTGTGATCTGCCTGCTTCAGTCTCCCAAAGTGCTGGGATTACAGGTGTGAGCAACCACACCCGGACGAACTCATCCCTTTTTTACGGCTGCATAGTACTCCATGGTGTATATGTGCCACATTTTCTTTATCCAGTCTATCATTGATGGGCATTTGGGTTGGTTCCAAGTCTTTGCTATTGTGAATAGTGCCGCAGTAAACATACATGTGCATGTGTCTTTACAGTAGAATGATTTATAATCCTTTGAGTATATACCCAGTAATGGAATTGCTGGGTGAAGTGGTATTTCTGGTTCTAGATCCTTGAGGAATTGCCACACTGTCTTCCACAATGGTTGAACTAATTTACACTCCCACCAACAGTGTAAAAGCATTTCTATTTCTTCACATCCTCTCCAGCATCTGTTGTTTCCTGACTTTAATGATTGCCATTCTAACTGGTGCGAGATGGTATCTCATTGTGGTTTTGATTTGCATTTTCTCTAATGACCAGTGATGAGCTTTTTTTCATGTTTGCTGGCTGCATCAGTGTCTTCTTTTGAGAAGTGTCTCTTCATAACCTTTGCCCACTTTTTAGTGGGGTTTGTTTGTTTCTTGTAAATTTGTTTAAGTTCTTTGTAGATTCTGGATATTAGCCCCTTGTCAGATGGATAGATTGCAAAAATTTTCTCCCATTCTGTAGGTTGTCTGTTCACTTTCATGATAGTTTCTTTTGCTGTGCAGAAGCTCTGTAGTTTAATTAGATCCCATTTTTCAATTTTGGCTTTTGTTGCCATTGCTTTTGGCATTTCAGTCATGAAGTCTTTGCCCGTGCCTCTGTCCAGAATGGTATTGCCTAGGTTTTCTTCTACGGTTTTTATGGTTTTAGGTCTTACGTTTAAGTCTTTAATCCATCTTGAGTTAATTTTTGTATAAGGTGTAAGGAAGGCATCCAGTTTCAGTTTTCTGCATATGGTTAGGCAGTTTTCCCAACACCGTTTATGAAATAGGGAATCCTTCCCCCATTGCTTGTTTCTGTCAGGTTTGTCAAAGATCAGATGATTGTAGATGTGTGGTATTATTTCTGAAGCCTCTGATCTGTTCCATTGATATATATATATATCTGTTTTGGTACCAGTACCATGCCGTGTGGTTACTGTAGCCTTGTAGTATAGTTTGAAGTCAGGAGTGTGATGCCTCCAACTTTGTTCTTTTTGCTTAGGATTGTCTTGCCTATGCAGGCTCTTTTTTGGTTCCATATAAAATTTAAAGTAGTTTTTTCTAATTCTGTGAAGAAAGTCAATGGTAGCTTGATGGGGATAGCATTGAATCTGTAAATTACTTTGGGCAGTATGGCCATTTTCATGATATTGATTCTTCCTATCCATAAGCATGGACTGTTTTTCCATTTGTTTGTGTCTTCTCTTATTTCCTTGAGCAGTGGTTTGTAGTTCTCTTTGAAGAGGTCTTTCACATCCCTTGTAAGTTGTATTCCTAGGTATTTAATTCTCTTTGTAGCAATTGTGAATGGAAGTTCACTCATGATTTGGTTCTCTGTCTATTATTGGTGTATAGAAATGGTTGTGATTTTTGCACATTGATTTTGTATCCTGAGACTTTGCTGGAGTTGCTTATCAGCTTAAGGAGATTTTGGGCTGAGATGATGGGGTTTTCTAAATATACAATCATGTCATCTGCAAACAGGGACAATTTGACTTCTTCTTTACCTAACTGAATACCCTTGATTTCTTTCTCTTGCCTGATTGCCCTAGCCAGAACTTCCAACACTATGTTGAATAGGAGTGGTGAGAGAGGGCATCCCTGTCTTGTGCCGGTTTTCAAAGAGAATGCTTCCAGTTTTTGCCCATTCAGTATGATATTGTCTGTGGGTTTGTCATAAATAGCTCTTATGATTTTGAGATATACGTTCCATCAATACCTAGTTTATTGAGAGCTTTTAGCATGAAGGATGTTGAATTTTGTCAAAGGCCTTTTCTGCATCTGTTGAGATAATCATGTTTTTTTGGTCATGGGTTCTCTTTATGTGATGGATTACGTTTATTGATTTGCATATGTTGAACCAGCCTTTCATCCCAGGGATGAAGCCAACTTGATCGTAGTGGATAAGCTTTTTGATGTGCTGCTGGATTCGGTTTGCCAGTATTTTATTGAGGATTTTTGCATCGATGTTCATCAGGGATATTGGCCTGCAATTTTCTTTTTTTTTTGTTGTGTGTCTGCCAGGTTTTGGTATCAGGATGACGCTGGCCTCATAATATGAGTTAGGGAGGATGAGTTAGGGAGGATTCCTTCTTTTTTATTGTTTGCAACAGTTTCAGAAGGAATGGTATCAGCTCCTCTTTGTACCTCTGGTAGAATTTGGCTGTGAATTCGTCTGGTCCTGGACTTTTTTTGGTTGGTAGACTATTACTGCCTTCATTTCAGAACTTGTTATTGGTCTATTCAGGGATTCAACTTCTTCATGGTGTAGACTTGGGAGGGTGTATGTGTCCAGGAATTTAGTCATTTCTTCTAGATTTTCTAGTTTATTTGCATAGAGGTATTCATAGTATTCTCTGATGGCCGTTTGTATTTCTGTGGGATCAGTGGTGATAGCCCCTTTTCTTATTGCATCTATTTGATTCTTCTCTCTTTTCTTTATTAGTCTTGCTAGCAGTCTATCTATTTTGTTGATCTTTTCAAAAAACCAGCTCCTGGATTCCTTGATTTTTTTTGAAGGGTTTTTTGTGTCTCTGTCTCCTTCAGTTCTGCCCTGATCTTAGTTATTTCTTGTCTTCTGCTAGCGTTTGAATTTGTTTGCTCGTTTCTCTAGTTCTTTTAATTGTGATGTTAGGGTGTCGACTTTAGATCTTTCCTGCTTTCTCTTGTGGGCATTTAGTGCTATAAATTTCCCTCTACACTGCTTTAAATGTGTCCCAGAGATTCTGGTACCTTGTGTCTGTTCTCATTGGTTTCAAATAACTTATTTCTGCCTTCATTTCGTTATGTACCCAGTAGTCATTCAGGAGCAGGTTGTTCAGTTTCCATGTAGTTGTGCGGTTTTGAGTGAATTTCTTAATCCTGACTTCTAATTTGATTGCATGGTGGTCTGAGAAACTGTTGCGATTTCCATTCTTGTGCATTTGCTGAGGAGTGTTTTACTTCCAGTGATGTGGTCAGTTTTAGAATAAGTGTGATATACTGAGAAGAATGTATATTCTGTTAATTTGGGGTGGAGAGTTCTGTAGACGTCTATTAGGTCTGCTTGGTCCAGAGCTGAGTTCAAGTCCTGAATATCCTTGTTAATTTTCTGTCTCGTTGATCTGTCTGATATTGACAGCGGGGTGTTAAAGTCTCCCACTATTATTGTGTGGGAGTCTAAGTCACTTTGTAGGTCTCTAAGGACTTGCTTTATGAATCTGGGTGCTCCTGTATTGGATGCATATATATTTAGGATAGTTAGCTCTTCTTGTTGCATTGATCCCTTTACCATTATGTAATACCCATCTTTGTCTCTTTTGATCTTTGTTGGTTTAAAGTCTGTTTTATCAGATACTAGGATTGCACCCCTGCTTTTTTTTGCTTTCCATTTGCTTGGTAAATATTTCTGCATCCCTTTATTTTGAGCCTGTGTCTTTGCACTTGAGATGGGTCTCCTGAATACAGCACACTGATGGGTCTTGACTCTTTATCCAATTTGCCAGTCTGTATCTTTTTTTTTTTTTTTCCAGACAGAGTCTCTGCTCTGTCGCCCAGGATGGAGTCTAGTGGCACGATCTCGGCTCACCACAACGTCTGCCTCCCGGGTTCAAGTGATTTTCCCACCTCAGCCTCCTGAGTAGCTGGGATTACAGGCCTGCACCATCACGCCTGGCTAATTATTGTATTTCTAGTAGAGACAGGGTTTCACCATGTTGGTCAGGCTGGTCTCAAACTCCTGACCTCATGATCCACCTGCTTTGGCCTCCCAAAGTGCTGGGATTACAGGCGTGAGCCACCGTGCCTGGCCAGTCTGTGTCTTTTAATTGGGGCATTTAGCCTATTTACATTTAATATTGTGTGTGAATTTGATCCTGTCATTATGATGCTAGCTGGTTATTTTGCCCGTTAGTTGATGTAGTTTCTTCATAGTGTCAATGGTCTTTACAATTTGGCATGTTTTTGCGGTGGCTGGTACCAGTTTTTCCTTTCTATGTTCAGTGCTTCCTTCAGGAGCTCTTGTAAGGCAGGCCTGGTGGTAACAAAATCTCTCAGCATTTGCTTGTCTGTAAAGGATTTTATTTCTCCTTCACTTATGAAGCTTAGTTTGGCTGGATATGAAATTCTGGGTTGAAAATTCTTTTCTTTAAGAATGTTGAATATTGGCCCCTTCTCTCTTCTGGCTTGTAGGGTTTCTACAGAGAGATCCACTGTTAGTCTGATGGGCTTCCCTTCATGGGTAACCTGAACTTTCCCTCTGGCTGCCCTTAACATTTTTTCCTTCATTTCAACCTTGGTGAATCTGACGAGTATGTGTCTTGGGGTTGCTCTTCTTGAGGAGTATCTTTGTGGTGGTCTCTGTATTTCCTGAATTAAAATGTTGGCCTGTCTTGCCAGGTTGGGGAAGTTCTCCTGGATAATATCCTGAAGAGTGTTTTCCAACTTGGTTCCATTCTCCTTGTCACTTTCAGGTACATTAGTCAAACATAGATTTGATCTTTTCACATGGTCCCATATGTCTTGGAGGCTTTGTTCATTCCTTTTCATTCTTTTTTCACTAATCTTGTCTGCTCGCTTTATTTCATTAAGTTGATCTTCAATTGCTGACATCCTTTCTTGCGCTTGATCGATTTGGCCATTGATACTTGCATATGCTTCACAAAGTTCTCATGCTGTGTTTTTCAGCTCCATCATGTTATTTATGTTCTTCTTTAAACTGGTTATTCCAGTTACCAATTCGTCTGACCTTTTTTCAGGGTTCTTAGTGTCTTTGCATTGGGCTAGAACATGCTTATTTAGCTTGGAGGAGTTTGTTATTACCCACCTTCTGAAGCCTACTTCTGTCAATTTGTCAAACTCATTCTGCATCCAGTTTTGTTCCCTTGCTGGCGAGGAGTTGTGATCCTTTGGAGGAGAAGAGACATTCTGGTTTTTGGAATTTTCACTCTTTTTGCGCTGGTTTCTCCCCATCTTCGTGGATTTATCTACCTTTGGTCTTTGATGTTGGTGACCTCGGATGGGGTCTCTGAGTGGACGTCCTTTTTGTTGATGTTGATGCTATTCCTTTTTGTTTGCTAGTTTTCCTTCTAACAGGCCCCTCTGCTGCAGGTCTGCTAGAGTTTCCTGGAGGTCCACTCCAGACCCTGTTTGCCTAGGTATCACCCAGGCTTCAGGACAGCAAAGATTGCTGCCTGTTCTTTCCTCTGGAAGCTTCGTCCCAGGGGGCAGCCGCCAGATGCCAGCCAGAGCTCTCCCATATGAGGTGTCTGTCAGCTCCTACTGGGAGGTGTCTCCCAATCAAGAGACACTGGGGTCAGGGACTCACTTGAGGAGGCAGTCTGACCCTTAGCAGA